>NC_088398.1:62350643-62486457 GCF_034236695.1 Oncorhynchus nerka | reverse complement strand
GGTCTCATCTGTCTCTCTGTTTAGCTCTCTGTTTAGCATGGTCTCATCTGTCTCTCTGTTTAGCATGGTCTCATCTGTCTCTCTGTTTAGCATGGTCTCATCTGTCTCTCTGTTTAGCATGGTCTCATCTGTCTCTGTTTAGCATGGTCTCATCTGTCTCTGTTTAGCATGGTCTCATCTGTCTCTCTGTTTAGCATGGTCTCATCTGTCTCTGTTTAGCATGGTCTCATCTGTCTCTGTTTAGCATGGTCTCATCTGTCTCTCTGTTTAGCATGGCCCATCTGTCAGCATGGTCTCATCTGTCTCTCTGTTTAGCATGGTCTCATCTGTCTCTCTGTTTAGCATGGTCTCATCTGTCTCTCTGTTTAGCATGGTCTCATCTGTCTCTCTGTTTAGCATGGTCTCATCTGTCTCTCTGTTTAGCATGGTCTCATCTGTCTCTGTTTAGCATGGTCTCATCTGTCTCTCTGTTTAGCATGGTCTCATCTGTCTCTCTGTTTAGCATGGTCTCATCTGTCTCTCTGTTTAGCATGGTCTCATCTCTCTCTCTGTTTAGTCTCATCTCTCTGTTTAGTGGTCTCCCTGTTTAGCATGGTCTCATCTGTCTCTCTGTTTAGCATGGTCTCATCTGTCTCTCTGTTTAGCATGGTCTCATCTGTCTCTCTGTTTAACATGGTCTCATCTCTGTCTCTCTGTTTAGCATGGTCTCCCTGTTTAGCATGGTCTCATCTGTCTCTCTGTTTAGCATGGTCTCATCTGTCTCTCTGTTTAGCATGGTCTCATCTGTCTCTCTGTTTAGCATGGTCTCATCTGTCTCTCTGTTTAGCATGGTCTCATCTGTCTCTGTTTAGCATGGTCTCATCTGTCTCTGTTTAGCATGGTCTCATCTGTCTCTCTGTTTAGCATGGTCTCATCTGTCTCTCTGTTTAGCATGGTCTCATCTGTCTCTCTGTTTAGCATGGTCTCATCTGTCTCTCTGTTTCTGTTTAGCATGGTCTCATCTGGTCTCATCTGTTTGTTTAGCATGGTCTCATCTGTCTCTCTGTTTAGCATGGTCTCATCTGTCTCTCTGTTTAGCATGGTCTCATCTGTCTCTCTGTTTAGCATGGTCTCATCTGTCTCTCTGTTTAGCATGGTCTCATCTGTCTCTCTGTTTAGCATGGTCTCATCTGTCTCTCTGTTTAGCATGGTCTGTCTCTGTTTAGCTCTCATCTGTCTCTCTGTTTAGCATGGTCTCATCTGTCTGTCTCTCTGTTTAGCATGGTCTCATCTGTCTCTCTGTTTAGCATGGTCTCATCTGTCTCTCTGTTTGGCATGGTCTCATCTGTCTCTCTGTTTAGCATGGTCTCATCTGTCTCTGTTTAGCATGGTCTCATCTGTCTCTCTGTTTAGCATGGTCTCATCTGTCTCTCTGTTTAGCATGGTCTCATCTGTCTCTCTGTTTAGCATGGTCTCATCTGTCTCTCTGTTTAGCATGGTCTCATCTGTCTCTCTGTTTAGCATGGTCTCATCTGTCTCTCTGTTTAGCATGGTCTCATCTGTCTCTCTGTTTAGCATGGTCTCATCTGTCTCTCTGTTTAGCATGGTCTCATCTGTCTCTCTGTTTAGCATGGTCTCATCTGTCTCTTTGTTTGGCATGGTCTCATCTGTCTCTCTGTTTAGCATGGTCTCATCTCTGTCTCTGTTTAGCAGGGTCTCATCTGTCTCTCTGTTTAGCAGGGTCTCATCTGTCTCTCTGTTTGGTCTCATCTGTCTCTCTGTTTGGCATGGTCTCATCTGTCTCTCTGTTTAGCATGGTCTCATCTGTCTCTCTGTTTAGCATGGTCTCATCTGTCTCTCTGTTTAGCATGGTCTCATCTGTCTCTCTGTTTAGCATGGTCTCATCTGTCTCTCTGTTTAGCATGGTCTCATCTGTCTCTCTGTTTAGCATGGTCTCATCTGTCTCTCTGTTTAGCATGGTCTCATCTGTCTCTCTGTTTAGCATGGTCTCATCTGTCTCTCTGTTTAGCATGGTCTCATCTGTCTGGTCTCATCTGTCTCTCTGTTAGCATGGTCTGTCTCTCTGTTTAACATGGTCTCATCTCTGTCTCTCTGTTTAGCATGGTCTCCCTGTTTAGCATGGTCTCATCTGTCTCTCTGTTTAGCATGGTCTCATCTGTCTCTCTGTTTAGCATGGTCTCATCTGTGTCTCTGTTTAGCATGGTCTCATCTGTCTCTCTGTTTAGCATGGTCTCATCTGTCTCTCTGTTTAGCATGGTCTCATCTGTCTCTCTCATCTGTCTCTCTGTTTAACATGGTCTCATCTGTCTCTCTGTTTAGCATGGTCTCATCTGTCTCTCTGTTTAGCATGGTCTCCCTGTTTAGCATGGTCTCATCTGTCTCTCTGTTTAGCATGGTCTCATCTGTCTCTCTGTTTAGCATGGTCTCATCTGTCTCTCTGTTTGGCATGGTCTCATCTGTCTCTCTGTTTAGCATGGTCTCATCTGTCTCTGTTTAGCATGGTCTCATCTGTCTCTCTGTTTAGCATGGTCTCATCTGTCTCTCTGTTTAGCATGGTCTCATCTGTCTCTCTGTTTAGCATGGTCTCATCTGTCTCTCTGTTTAGCATGGTCTCATCTGTCTCTCTGTTTAGCATGGTCTCATCTGTCTCTCTGTTTAGCATGGTCTCATCTGTCTCTCTGTTTAGCATGGTCTCATCTGTCTCTCTGTTTAGCATGGTCTCATCTGTCTCTCATGGTCTCATCTGTCTCTCTGTTTAGCATGGTCTCATCTGTCTCTGTTTATCTCTGTCTCTCTGTTTAGCATGGTCTCATCTGTCTCTCTGTTTAGCATGGTCTCATCTGTCTCTCTGTTTAGCATGGTCTCATCTGTCTCTCTGTTTAGCATGGTCTCATCTGTCTCTCTGTTTAGCATGGTCTCATCTGTCTCTCTGTTTAGCATGGTCTCATCTGTCTCTCTGTTTAGCATGGTCTCATCTGTCTCTCTGTTTAGCATGGTCTCATCTCTGTCTCTGTTTAGCAGGGTCTCATCTGTCTCTCTGTTTAGTAAGGTCTCATCTGTCTCTCTGTTTAGCATGGTCTCATCTGTCTCTCTGTTTAACATGGTCTCATCTCTGTCTCTCTGTTTAGCATGGTCTCCCTGTTTAGCATGGTCTCATCTGTCTCTCTGTTTAGCATGGTCTCATCTGTCTCTCTGTTTAGCATGGTCTCATCTGTCTCTCTGTTTAGCATGGTCTCATCTCTGTCTCTCTGTTTAGCATGGTCTCATGGTCTCCCTGTTTAGCATGGTCTCCCTGTTTAGCATGGTCTCATCTGTCTCTCTGTTTAGCATGGTCTCATCTGTCTCTCTGTTTAGCATGGTCTCATCTGTCTCTCTGTTTGGCATGGTCTCATCTGTCTCTCTGTTTAGCGCGGTCTCATCTGTCTCTCTGTTTAGCATGGTCTCATCTGTCTCTCTGTTTAGCATGGTCTCATCTGTCTCTCTGTTTAGCATGGTCTCATCTGTCTCTCTGTTTAGCATGGTCTCATCTGTCTCTCTGTTTAGCATGGTCTCATCTGTCTCTCTGTTTAGCATGGTCTCATCTGTCTCTCTGTTTAGCATGGTCTCATCTGTCTCTCTGTTTAGCATGGTCTCATCTGTCTCTCTGTTTAGCATGGTCTCATCTGTCTCTCTGTTTAGCATGGTCTCATCTGTCTCTCTGTTTAGCATGGTCTCATCTGTCTCTCTGTTTAGCATGGTCTCATCTGTCTCTGTTTGGCATGGTCTCATCTGTCTCTCTGTTTAGCATGGTCTCATCTGTCTCTCTGTTTAGCATGGTCTCATCTGTCTCTCTGTTTGGCATGGTCTCATCTGTCTCTGTTTGGCATCGTCTCATCTGTCTCTGTTTAGCATGGTCTCATCTGTCTCTCTGTTTAGCATGGTCTCATCTGTCTCTCTGTTTAGCATGGTCTCATCTGTCTCTCTGTTTAGCATGGTCTCATCTGTCTGGTCTCATCTGTCTCTCTGTTTAGCATGGTCTCATCTGTCTCTCTGTTTAGCATGGTCTCATCTGTCTCTCTTAGTGGTCTCATCTGTCTCTCTGTTTAGCATGGTCTCATCTGTCTCTCTGTTTAGCATGGTCTCATCTGTCTCTCTGTTTAGCATGGTCTCATCTGTCTCTCTGTTTAGCATGGTCTCATCTCTGTCTCTGTTTAGCATGGTCTCATCTGTCTCTCTGTTTAGCATGGTCTCATCTGTCTCTCTGTTTAGCATGGTCTCATCTGTCTCTCTGTTTAGCATGGTCTCCCTGTTTAGCATGGTCTCCCTGTTTAGCATGGTCTCATCTGTCTCTCTGTTTAGCATGGTCTCCCTGTTTAGCATGGTCTCATCTGTCTCTCTGTTTAGCATGGTCTCACTGTTTAGCATGGTCTCATCTGTCTCTCTGTTTAGCATGGTCTCATCTGTCTCTCTGTTTAGCATGGTCTCATCTGTCTCTCTGTTTATCTCATCTGTCTCTCTGTTTAGCATGGTCTCATCTGTCTCTCTGTTTAGCATGGTCTCATCTGTCTCTCTGTTTAGCATGGTCTCATCTGTCTCTCTGTTTAGCATGGTCTCATCTGTCTCTCTGTTTAGCATGGTCTCATCTGTCTCATGGTCTCATCTGTCTCTCTTTTAGCATGGTCTCATCTGTCTCTCTGTTTAGCATGGTCTCATCTGTCTCTCTGTTTAGCATGGTCTCATCTGTCTCTCTGTTTAGCATGGTCTCATCTGTCTCTCTGTTTAGCATGGTCTCATCTGTCTCTCTGTTTAGCATGGTCTCATCTGTCTCTCTGTTTAGCATGGTCTCATCTGTTTCTGTTTAGCATGGTCTCATCTGTCTCTGTTTAGCATGGTCTCATCTGTCTCTCTGTTTAGCATGGTCTCATCTGTCTCTCTCATGGTCTCATCTGTCTCTGTTTAGCATGGTCTCATCTGTCTCTCTGTTTAGCATGGTCTCATCTGTCTCATCTGTCTCTCTGTTTAGCATGGTCTCATCTGTCTCTCTGTTTAGCATGGTCTCATCTGTCTCTCTGTTTAGCATGGTCTCATCTGTCTCTCTGTTTAGCATGGTCTCATCTGTCTTGTTTAGCATGGTCTCATCTGTCTCTCTGTTTAGCATGGTCTCATCTGTCTTCTGTTTAGCATGGTCTCATCTGTCTCTCTGTTTAGCATGGTCTCATCTGTCTCTCTGTTTAGCATGGTCTCATCTGTCTCTGTTTAGCTGTTCTAGCATGTCTCATCTGTTTCTGTTTAGCATGGTCTCATCTGGTCTCATCTGTTAGCATGGTCTCATCTGTCTCTCTGTTTAGCATGGTCTCATCTGTCTCTCTGTTTAGCATGGTCTCATCTGTCTCTCTGTTTAGCATGGTCTCATCTGTCTCTCTGTTTAGCATGGTCTCATCTGTCTCTCTGTTTAGCATGGTCTCATCTGTCTCTCTGTTTAGCATGGTCTCATCTGTCTCTCTGTTTAGCATGGTCTCATCTGTCTCTCTGTTTAGCATGGTCTCATCTGTCTCTCTGTCTCATCTGTCTCTCTGTTTAGCATGGTCTCATCTGTCTCTCTGTTTAGCATGGTCTCATCTGTCTCTCTGTTTAGCTCTCATCTGTCTCTCTGTTTAGCATGGTCTCATCTCATCTCTGTCTCTGTTTAGCATGGTCTCATCTGTCTCTCTGTTTAGCATGGTCTCATCTGTCTCTCTGTTTAGCTGGTCTCATCTTTAGTCTCTCTGTTTATGGTCTCATCTGTCTCTCTGTTTAGCATGGTCTCATCTGTCTCTCTGTTTAGCATGGTCTCTCTGTTTGGCATGGTCTCATCTGTCTCTCTGTTTAGCATGGTCTCATCTGTCTCTCTGTTTAGCATGGTCTCATCTGTCTCTCTGTTTAGCATGGTCTCATCTGTCTCTCTGTTTAGCATGGTCTCATCTGTCTCTCTGTTTAGCATGGTCTCATCTGTCTCTCTGTTTAGCATGGTCTCTGTCTCTCTCTCTGTTTAGCATGGTCTCATCTGTCTCTCTGTTTAGCATGGTCTCATCTGTCTCTCTGTTTAGCATCTGTCTCTGTTTAGCATGGTCTCATCTGTCTCTGTTTAGCATGGTCTCATCTGTCTCTCTGTTTAGCATGGTCTCATCTGTCTCTCTGTTTAGCATGGTCTCATCTGTCTCTCTGTTTAGCATGGTCTCATCTGTCTCTCTGTTTAGCATGGTCTCATCTGTCTCTGTTTAGCATGGTCTCATCTGTCTCTCTGTTTAGCATGGTCTCCCTGTTTAGCATGGTCTCATCTGTCTCTCTGTTTAGCATGGTCTCATCTGTCTCTCTGTTTAGCATGGTCTCATCTGTCTCTCTGTTTAGCATGGTCTCCCTGTTTAGCATGGTCTCCCTGTTTAGCATGGTCTCATCTGTCTCTCTGTTTAGCATGGTCTCATCTCTCTGTTTAGTGGTCTCATCTGTCTGTTTAGCATGGTCTCATCTGTCTCTCTGTTTGGCATGGTCTCATCTGTCTCTCTGTTTAGCATGGTCTCATCTGTCTCTGTTTAGCATGGTCTCATCTGTCTCTCTGTTTAGCATGGTCTCATCTGTCTCTCTGTTTAGCATGGTCTCATCTGTCTCTCTGTTTAGCATGGTCTCATGGTCTCATCTGTCTCTCCCTGTTTAGCATGGTCTCATCTGTCTAGCATGGTCTCATCTGTTTAGCATGGTCTCATCTGTCTCTCTGTTTAGCATGGTCTCATCTGTCTCTCTGTTTAGCATGGTCTCATCTGTCTCTGTCTCATCTGTCTCTCTGTTTAGCATGGTCTCATCTGTCTCTCTGTTTAGCATGGTCTCATCTGTCTCTCTGTTTAGCATGGTCTCATCTGTCTCTCTGTTTGGCATGGTCTCATCTGTCTCTCTGTTTAGCATGGTCTCATCTGTCTCTGTTTAGCATGGTCTCATCTGTCTCTCTGTTTAGCATGGTCTCATCTGTCTGGTCTCATCTGTCTTCTGTTTAGCATGGTTTAGCTCTCATCTGTCTCTCTGTTTAGCATGGTCTCATCTGTCTCTCTGTTTAGCATGGTCTCATCTGTCTCTCTGTTTAGCATGGTCTCATCTGTCTCTCTGTTTGGCATGGTCTCATCTGTCTCTCTGTTTAGCATGGTCTCATCTGTCTCTGTTTAGCATGGTCTCATCTGTCTCTGTTTAGCATGGTCTCATCTGTCTCTCTGTTTAGCATGGTCTCATCTGTCTCTCTGTTTAGCTCATCTGTCTCTCTGTTTAGCATGGTCTCATCTGTCTCTCTGTTTAGCATGGTCTCATCTGTCTCTCTGTTTAGCATGGTCTCATCTGTCTCTCTGTTTAGCATGGTCTCATCTGTCTCTCTGTTTAGCATGGTCTCATCTGTCTCTCTGTTTAGCATGGTCTCATCTGTCTCTCTGTTTAGCATGGTCTCATCTGTCTCTCTGTTTAGCATGGTCTCATCTGTCTCTCTGTTTAGCATGGTCTCATCTGTCTCTCTGTTTAGCATGGTCTCTCTGTCTCTCTGTTTAGCATGGTCTCATCTGTCTCTCTGTTTAGCATGGTCTCATCTGTCTCTCTGTTTAGCATGGTCTCATCTGTCTCTCTGTTTAGCATGGTCTCATCTGTCTCTCTGTTTAGCATGGTCTCATCTGTCTCTCTGTTTAGCATGGTCTCATCTGTCTCTCTGTTTAGCATGGTCTCATCTGTCTCTCTGTTTAGCATGGTCTCATCTCTGTCTCTGTTTAGCATGGTCTCATCTGTCTCTCTGTTTAGCATGGTCTCATCTGTCTCTCTGTTTAGCATGGTCTCATCTGTCTCTCTGTTTAGCATGGTCTCATCTGTCTCTCTGTTTAGCATGGTCTCATCTGTCTCTCTGTTTAGCATGGTCTCATCTGTCTCTCTGTTTAGCATGGTCTCATCTGTCTCTCTGTTTAGCATGGTCTCATCTGTCTCTCTGTTTGGCATGGTCTCATCTGTCTCTCTGTTTAGCATGGTCTCATCTGTCTCTGTTTAGCATGGTCTCATCTGTCTCTCTGTTTAGCATGGTCTCCCTGTTTAGCATGGTCTCATCTGTCTCTCTGTTTAGCATGGTCTCATCTGTCTCTCTGTTTAGCATGGTCTTTCTGTTTAGCATGATCTCTCTGTTTAGCATGGTCTCATCTGTCTCTCTGTGTAGCATGGTCTCTCTGTTTGGCATGGTCTCATCTGTCTCTCTGTTTAGCATGGTCTCATCTGTCTCTCTGTTTAGCATGGTCTCATCTGTCTCTCTGTTTAGCATGGTCTCATCTGTCTCTCTGTTTAGCATGGTCTCATCTGTCTCTCTGTTTAACATGGTCTCATCTCTGTCTCTCTGTTTAGCATGGTCTCATCTGTCTCTCTGTTTAGCATGGTCTCATCTGTCTCTCTGTTTAGCATGGTCTCATCTGTCTCTCTGTTTAGCATGGTCTCATCTGTCTCTCTGTTTAGCATGGTCTCATCTGTCTCTCTGTTTAGCATGGTCTCATCTGTCTCTCTGTTTAGCATGGTCTCATCTCTGTCTCTCTGTTTAGCATGGTCTCATCTGTCTCTCTGTTTAGCATGGTCTCATCTGTCTCTCTGTTTAGCATGGTCTCATCTGTCTCTCTGTTTAGCATGGTCTCATCTGTCTCTCTGTTTAGCATGGTCTCATCTGTCTCTCTGTTTAGCATGGTCTCATCTGTCTCTCTGTTTAGCATGGTCTCATCTGTCTCTCTGTTTAGCATGGTCTCATCTGTCTCTCTGTTTAGCATGGTCTCATCTGTCTCTCTGTTTAGCATGGTCTCATCTGTCTCTCTGTTTAGCATGGTCTCATCTGTCTCTCTGTTTAGCATGGTCTCATCTGTCTCTCTGTTTAGCATGGTCTCATCTGTCTCTCTGTTTAGCATGGTCTCATCTGTCTCTCTGTTTAGCATGGTCTCATCTGTCTCTCTGTTTAGCATGGTCTCATCTGTCTCTCTGTTTAGCATGGTCTCATCTGTCTGGTCTCATCTGTCTCTGTTTAGCATGGTCTCATCTGTCTCTCTGTTTAGCATGGTCTCATCTGTCTCTGTTTTAGCATGGTCTCATCTGTCTCTCTGCTTAGCATGGTCTCATCTGTCTCTCTGTTTAGCATGGTCTCTTCTGTCTCTCTGTTTAGCATGGTCTCATCTGTCTCTCTGTTTAGCATGGTCTCATCTGTCTCTCTGTTTAGCATGGTTTAGCTCTCATCTGTCTCTCTGTTTAGCATGGTCTCATCTGTCTCTCTGTTTAGCATGGTCTCATCTGTCTCTCTGTTTAGCATGGTCTCATCTGTCTCTCTGTTTAGCATGGTCTCATCTGTCTCTCTGTTTAGCATGGTCTCATCTGTCTCTCTGTTTAGCATGGCATGGTCTCATCTCTGTCTCTGTTTAGCAGGGTCTCATCTGTCTCTCTGTTTAGCAGGGTCTCATCTGTCTCTCTGTTTGGCATGGTCTCATCTGTCTCTCTGTTTAGCATGGTCTCATCTGTCTCTCTGTTTAGCATGGTCTCATCTGTCTCTCTGTTTAGCATGGTCTCATCTGTCTCTCTGTTTAGCATGGTCTCATCTGTCTCTCTGTTTGGCATGGTCTCATCTGTCTCTCTGTTTAGCATGGTCTCATCTGTCTCTCTGTTTAGCATGGTCTCATCTGTCTCTCTGTTTAGCATGGTCTCATCTGTCTCTCTGTTTAGCATGGTCTCATCTGTCTCTGTTTAGCATGGTCTCATCTGTCTCTCTGTTTAGCATGGTCTCATCTGTCTCTGTTTAGCATGGTCTCTCTGTCTTCTGTTTAGCATGGTCTCATCTGTCTCTCTGTTTAGCATGGTCTCATCTGTCTCTCTGTTTAGCTCATGGTCTCATCTCTGTCTCTCTGTTTAGCATGGTCTCATCTGTCTCTCTGTTTAGCATGGTCTCATCTGTCTCTCTGTTTAGCATGGTCTCATCTGTCTCTCTGTTTAGCATGGTCTCATCTGTCTCTCTGTTTAGCATGGTCTCATCTGTCTCTCTGTTTAGCATGGTCTCATCTGTCTCTGTTTAGCATGGTCTCATCTGTCTCTCTGTTTAGCAGGTCTCATCTGTCTCTCTGTTTAGCATGGTCTCATCTGTTTTTAGCATGGTCTCATCTGTCTCTCTGTTTAGCAGGGTCTCATCTGTCTCTCTGTTTAGCATGGTCTCATCTGTCTCTCTGTTTAGCATGGTCTCATCTGTCTCTCTGTTTAGCATGGTCTCATCTGTCTCTCTGTTTAGCATGGTCTCATCTGTCTGTTTAGCATGGTCTCATCTGTTTAGTTTAGCATGGTCTCATCTGTCTCTCTGTTTAGCATGGTCTCATCTGTCTCTCTGTTTAGCATGGTCTCATCTGTCTCTCTGTTTAGCATGGTCTCATCTGTCTCTCTGTTTAGCATGGTCTCATCTGTCTCTCTGTTTAGCATGGTCTCATCTGTCTCTCTGTTTAGCATGGCATGGTCTCATCTGTCTCTCTGTTTAGCATGGTCTCATCTGTCTCTCTGTTTAGCATGGTCTCATCTGTCTCTCTGTTTAGCATGGTCTCATCTGTCTCTCTGTTTAGCATGGTCTCATCTGTCTCTCTGTTTGGCATGGTCTCATCTGTCTCTCTGTTTAGCATGGTCTCATCTGTCTCTGTTTAGCATGGTCTCATCTGTCTCTCTGTTTAGCATGGTCTCATCTGTCTCTCTGTTTAGCATGGTCTCATCTGTCTCTCTGTTTAGCATGGTCTCATCTGTCTCTCTGTTTAGCATGGTCTCATCTGTCTCTCTGTTTAGCATGGTCTCATCTGTCTCTCTGTTTAGCATGGTCTCATCTGTCTCTCTGTTTAGCATGGTCTCATCTGTCTCTCTGTTTAGCATGGTCTCATCTGTCTCTCTGTCTCTCATCTGTCTCTCTGTTTAGCATGGTCTCATCTGTCTCTCTGTTTAACATGGTCTCATCTCTGTCTCTCTGTTTAGCATGGTCTCATCTGTCTCTGTTTAGCATGGTCTCATCTGTCTCTCTGTTTAGCATGGTCTCATCTGTCTCTCTGTTTAGCATGGTCTCATCTGTCTCTCTGTTTAGCATGGTCTCATCTGTCTCTCTGTTTAGCATGGTCTCATCTCTGTCTCTGTTTAGCAGGGTCTCATCTGTCTCTCTGTTTAGCATGGTCTCATCTCTGTCTCTGTTTAGCATGGTCTCATCTGTCTCTCTGTTTAGCATGGTCTCATCTGTCTCTCTGTTTAGCATGGTCTCATCTGTCTCTCTGTTTAGCATGGTCTCATCTGTCTCTCTGTTTAGCATGGTCTCATCTTCTCTCTGTTAGCATGGTCTCATCTGTCTGTTTAGCATGGTCTCATCTGTCTCTCTGTTTAGCATGGTCTCATCTGTCTCTCTGTTTAGCATGGTCTCATCTGTCTCTCTGTTTAGTCTCTGTCTCTGTTTAGCATGGTCTCATCTGTCTCTCTGTTTAGCATGGTCTCATCTGTCTCTCTGTTTAGCATGGTCTCATCTGTCTCTCTGTTTAGCATGGTCTCATCTGTCTCTCTGTTTAGCATGGTCTCATCTGTCTCTCTGTTTAGCATGGTCTCATCTGTCTCTCTGTTTAGCATGGTCTCATCTGTCTCTCTGTTTAGCATGGTCTCATCTGTCTCTCTGTTTAGCATGGTCTCATCTGTCTCTCTGTTTAGCATGGTCTCATCTGTCTCTCTGTTTAGCATGGTCTCATCTGTCTCTGGTCTCATCTGTCTTGTTTAGCATGGTCTCATCTGTCTCTCTGTTTAGCATGGTCTCATCTGTCTCTCTGTTTAGCATGGTCTCATCTGTCTGTTTAGCTCTCATCTGTCTCTGTTTAGCATGGTCTCATCTGTCTCTCTGTTTAGCATGGTCTCATCTGTCTCTCTGTTTAGCATGGTCTCATCTGTCTCTCTGTTTAGCATGGTCTCATCTGTCTCTCTGTTTAGCATGGTCTCATCTGTCTCTCTGTTTAGCATGGTCTCATCTGTCTCTCTGTTTAGCATGGTCTCATCTCTGTCTCTCTGTTTAGCATGGTCTCATCTGTCTCTCTGTTTAGCATGGTCTCATCTGTCTCTCTGTTTAGCATGGTCTCATCTGTCTCTCTGTTTAGCATGGTCTCATCTGTCTCTCTGTTTAGCATGGTCTCATCTGTCTCTCTGTTTAGCATGGTTTCCCTGTTTAGCATGGTCTCATCTGTCTCTCTGTTTAGCATGGTCTCATCTGTCTCTCTGTTAAGCATGGTCTCATCTGTCTCTCTGTTTAGTAAGGTCTCATCTGTCTCTCTGTTTAGCATGGTCTCATCTGTCTCTCTGTTTAACATGGTCTCATCTCTGTCTCTCTGTTTAGCATGGTCTCATCTGTCTCTCTGTTTAGCATGGTCTCATCTGTCTCTGTTTTAGCAGCATGGTCTCATCTGTCTCTCTGTTTAGCATGGTCTCATCTGTCTCTCTGTTTAGCATGGTCTCATCTGTCTCTCTGTTTAGCATGGTCTCATCTGTCTCTCTGTTTGGCATGGTCTCATCTGTCTCTCTGTTTAGCATGGTCTCATCTGTCTCTCTGTTTAGCATGGTCTCATCTGTCTCTCTGTTTAGCATGGTCTCATCTGTCTCTCTGTTTAGCATGGTCTCATCTGTCTCTCTGTTTAGCATGGTCTCATCTGTCTCTCTGTTTAGCATGGTCTCATCTGTCTCTCTGTTTAGCATGGTCTCATCTGTCTCTCTGTTTAGCATGGTCTCATCTGTCTCTCTCTGTTTAGCATGGTCTCATCTGTCTCTGTTTAGCATGGTCTCATCTGTTTATCTGTCTGTCTCTGTTTAGGTCTCATCTGTCTCTCTGTTTAGCATGGTCTCATCTGTCTCTCTGTTTAGCATGGTCTCATCTGTCTCTCTGTTTAGCATGGTCTCATCTGTCTCTCTGTTTCTCTGCATGGTCTCATCTGTCTCTCTGTTTAGCATGGTCTCATCTGTCTCTCTGTTTAGCATGGTCTCATCTGTCTCTCTGTTTAGCATGGTCTCATCTGTCTCTCTGTTTAGCATGGTCTCATCTGTCTCTCTGTTTAGCATGGTCTCATCTGTCTCTCTGTTTAGCATGGTCTCATCTGTCTCTCTGTTTAGCATGGTCTCATCTGTCTCTCTGTTTAGCATGGTCTCATCTGTCTCTCTGTTTAGCATGGTCTCATCTGTCTCTCTGTTTAGCATGGTCTCATCTGTTTAGCTCTCTGTTTAGCATGGTCTCATCTGTCTCTCTGTTTAGCTCTCTGTTTATGGTCTCATCTGTCTCTCTCTCATCTCATCTGTCTCTGTTTAGCATGGTCTCATCTGTCTCTCTGTTTAGCATGGTCTCATCTGTCTCTCTGTTTAACATGGTCTCATCTCTGTCTCTCTGTTTAGCATGGTCTCCCTGTTTAGCATGGTCTCATCTGTCTCTCTGTTTAGCATGGTCTCATCTGTCTCTCTGTTTAGCATGGTCTCATCTGTCTCTCTGTTTAGCATGGTCTCATCTGTCTCTGTTTAGCATGGTCTCATCTGTCTCTCTGTTTAGCATGGTCTCATCTGTCTCTCTGTTTAGCATGGTCTCATCTGTCTCTCTGTTTAGCATGGTCTCATCTGTCTCTCTGTTTAGCATGGTCTCATCTGTCTCTCTGTTTAGCATGGTCTCATCTGTCTCTCTGTTTAGCATGGTCTCATCTGTCTCTCTGTTTAGCATGGTCTCATCTGTCTCTCTGTTTAGCATGGTCTCATCTGTCTCTCTGCTTAGGATGGTCTCATCTGTCTCTTCTGTCTCTCTGTTTAGCATGGTCTCATCTGTCTCTCTGTTTAGCATGGTCTCATCTGTCTCTCTGTTTAGCATGGTCTCATCTGTCTCTCTGTTTGGCGCGGTCTCATCTGTCTCTCTGTTTGGCATGGTCTCATCTGTCTCTCTGTTTAGCATGGTCTCATCTGTCTCTCTGTTTAGCATGGTCTCATCTGTCTCTCTGTTTAGCATGGTCTCATCTGTCTCTCTGTTTAGCATGGTCTCATCTGTCTCTCTGTTTAGCATGGTCTCATCTGTCTCTCTGTTTAGCATGGTCTCATCTGTCTCTCTGTTTAGCATGGTCTCATCTGTTTAGCTCTCTCTTTTAGCATGGTCTCATCTGTCTCTCTGTTTAGCATGGTCTCATCTGTCTCTGTTTAGCATGGTCTCATCTGTCTCTCTGTTTAGCATGGTCTCATCTGTCTCTCTGTTTAGCATGGTCTCATCTGTCTCTCTGTTTAGCATGGTCTCATCTGTCTCTCTGTTTAGCATGGTCTCATCTGTCTCTCTGTTTATGGTCTCATCTGTCTCTCTGTTTAGCATGGTCTCATGTCTCTCTGTTTAGCATGGTCTCATCTGTCTCTCTGTTTAGCATGGTCTCATCTGTCTCTCTGTTTAGCATGGTCTCATGGTCTCATCTGCATGGTCTCATCTGTCTCTCTGTTTAGCATGGTCTCATCTGTCTCTCTGTTTAGCATGGTCTCATCTGTCTCTCTGTTTAGCATGGTCTCATCTGTCTCTCTGTTTAGCATGGTCTCATCTGTCTCTCTGTTTAGCATGGTCTCATCTGTCTCTCTGTTTAGCATGGTCTCATCTGTCTCTCTGTTTAGGTCTCATCTGTCTCTCTGTTTAGCATGGTCTCATCTGTCTCTGTTTAGCATGGTCTCATCTGTCTCTCTGTTTAGCATGGTCTCATCTGTCTCTCTGTTTAGCATGGTCTCATCTGTCTCTCTGTTTAGCATGGTCTCATCTGTCTCTCTGTTTAGCATGGTCTCATCTGTCTCTCTGTTTAGCATGGTCTCATCTGTCTCTCTGTTTAGCATGGTCTCATCTGTCTCTCTGTTTAGCTCATCTGTCTCTCTGTTTAGCATGGTCTCATCTGTCTCTCTGTTTAGCATGGTCTCATCTGTCTCTCTGTTTAGCATGGTCTCATCTGTCTCTCTGTTTAGCATGGTCTCATCTGTCTCTCTGTTTAGCATGGTCTCCCTGTTTAGCATGGTCTCATCTGTCTCTCTGTTTAGCATGGTCTCATCTGTCTCTCTGTTTAACATGGTCTCATCTCTGTCTCTCTGTTTAGCATGGTCTCCCTGTTTAGCATGGTCTCATCTGTCTGTTTAGCATGGTCTCATCTGTCTGTTTAGCATGGTCTCATCTGTCTCTCTGTTTAGTGGTCTCATCTGTCTCTCTGTTTATGGTCTCATCTGTCTCTCTGTTTAGCATGGTCTCATCTGTCTCTCTGTTTAGCATGGTCTCATCTGTCTCTCTGTTTAGCATGGTCTCATCTGTCTCTCTGTTTAGCATGGTCTCATCTGTCTCTCTGTTTGGCGCGGTCTCATCTGTCTCTCTGTTTGGCATGGTCTCATCTGTCTCTCTGTTTAGCATGGTCTCATCTGTCTCTCTGTTTAGCATGGTCTCATCTGTCTCTCTGTTTAGCATGGTCTCATCTGTCTCTGTTTAGCATGGTCTCATCTGTCTCTCTGTTTAGCATGGTCTCATCTGTCTCTCTGTTTAGCATGGTCTCCCTGTTTAGCATGGTCTCTCTGTTTAGCATGGTCTCATCTGTCTCTCTGTTTAGCATGGTCTCATCTGTCTCTCTGTTTAGCATGGTCTCATCTGTTTAGCTCTCATGTTTAGCATGGTCTCATCTGTCTCTCTGTTTAGCATGGTCTCATCTGTCTCTCTGTTTAGCATGGTCTCATCTGTCTCTGTTTAGTTGGTCTCATCTGTCTCTCTTTAGCATGGTCTCATCTGTCTCTCTGTTTAGCATGGTCTCATCTGTCTCTCTGTTTAGCATGGTCTCATCTGTCTCTCTGTTTAGCATGGTCTCATCTGTCTCTCTGTTTAGCATGGTCTCATCTGTCTCTCTGTTTAGCATGGTCTCATCTGTCTCTCTGTTTAGCATGGTCTCATCTGTCTCTCTGTTTAGCATGGTCTCATCTGTCTCTCTGTTTAGCATGGTCTCATCTGTCTCTCTGTTTAGCATGGTCTCATCTGTCTCTCTGTTTAGCATGGTCTCATCTGTCTCTCTGTTTAGCATGGTCTCATCTGTCTCTCTGTTTAGCATGGTCTCATCTGTCTCTCTGTTTAGCATGGTCTCATCTGTCTCTCTGTTTAGCATGGTCTCATCTGTCTCTCTGTTTATCTCATCTGTCTCTCTGTTTAGCATGGTCTCATCTGTCTCTCTGTTTAGCATGGTCTCATCTGTCTCTCTGTTTAGCATGGTCTCATCTGTCTCTCTGTTTAGCATGGTCTCATCTGTCTCTCTGTTTAGCATGGTCTCATCTGTCTCTCTGTTTAGCATGGTCTCATCTGTCTCTCTGTTTAGCATGGTCTCATCTCTGTCTCTGTTTAGCAGGGTCTCATCTGTCTCTCTGTTTAGCATGGTCTCATCTGTCTCTCTGTTTAGCATGGTCTCATCTGTCTCTCTGTTTAGCATGGTCTCATCTGTCTCTCTGTTTAGCATGGTCTCATCTGTCTCTCTGTTTAGCATGGTCTCATCTGTCTCTCTGTTTAGCATGGTCTCATCTGTCTCTCTGTTTAGCATGGTCTCATCTGTCTCTCTGTTTAGCATGGTCTCATCTGTCTCTCTGTTTCTCATCTGTCTCTCTGTTTAGCATGGTCTCATCTGTCTCTCTGTTTAGCATGGTCTCATCTGTCTCTCTGTTTAGCATGGTCTCATCTGTCTCTCTGTTTAGCATGGTCTCATCTGTCTCTCTGTTTAGCATGGTCTCATCTGTCTCTCTGTTTAGCATGGTCTCATCTGTCTCTCTGTTTAGCATGGTCTCATCTGTCTCTCTGTTTAGCATGGTCTCATCTGTCTCTCTGTTTAGCATGGTCTCATCTGTCTCTCTGTTTAGCATGGTCTCATCTGTCTCTCATGGTCTCATCTGTCTCTCTGTTTAGCATGGTCTCATCTGTCTCTCTGTTTAGCATGGTCTCATCTGTCTCTCTGTTTAGCATGGTCTCATCTGTCTCTCTGTTTAGCATGGTCTCATCTGTCTCTCTGTTTAGCATGGTCTCATCTGTCTCTCTGTTTAGCATGGTCTCATCTGTCTCTCTGTTTAGCATGGTCTCATCTGTCTCTCTGTTTAGCATGGTCTCATCTGTCTCTGTTTAGTCTCTCTGTCTCTCTGTTTAGCATGGTCTCATCTGTCTCTCTGTTTAGCATGGTCTCATCTGTCTCTCTGTTTAGCATGGTCTCATCTGTCTCTCTGTTTAGCATGGTCTCATCTGTCTCTCTGTTTAGCATGGTCTCATCTGTCTCTCTGTTTAGCATGGTCTCATCTGTCTCTCTGTTTAGCATGGTCTCATCTGTCTCTCTGTTTAGCATGGTCTCATCTGTCTCTCTGTTTAGCATGGTCTCATCTGTCTCTCTGTTTAGCATGGTCTCATCTGTCTCTCTGTTTAGCATGGTCTCATCTGTCTCTCTGTTTAGCATGGTCTCATCTGTCTCTCTGTTTAGCATGGTCTCATCTGTCTCTCTGTTTAGCATGGTCTCTGTCTCTCTGTTTATTCATCTGTCTCTGTTTTAGCATGGTCTCATCTGTCTCTCTGTTTAGCATGGTCTCATCTGTCTCTCTGTTTAGCATGGTCTCATCTGTCTCTCTGTTTAGCATGGTCTCATCTGTCTCTCTGTTTAGCATGGTCTCATCTGTCTCTCTGTTTAGCATGGTCTCATCTGTCTCTCTGTTTAGCATGGTCTCATCTGTCTCTCTGTTTGGCATGGTCTCATCTGTCTCTCTGTTTAGCATTGTCTCATCTGTCTCTGTTTAGCATGGTCTCATCTGTCTCTCTGTTTGGCATTGTCTCATCTGTCTCTGTTTAGCATGGTCTCATCTGTCTCTCTGTTTAACATGGTCTCATCTGTCTCTCTGTTTAGCATCTGTCTCTGTTTAGCATCTCTCATCTGTCTCTGTTTAGCATGGTCTCATCTGTCTCTCTGTTTAGCATGGTCTCATCTGTCTCTCTGTTTAGCATGGTCTCATCTGTCTCTCATGGTCTCATCTGTTTAGCATGGTCTCATCTGTCTCTCTGTTTAGCATGGTCTCCCTGTTTAGCATGGTCTCATCTGTCTCTCTGTTTAGCATGGTCTCATCTGTCTCTCTGTTTAGCATGGTCTCATCTGTCTCTCTGTTTAGCATGGTCTCATCTGTCTCTCTGTTTAGCATGGTCTCATCTGTCTCTCTGTTTAGCATGGTCTCATCTGTCTCTCTGTTTAGCATGGTCTCATCTGTCTCTCTGTTTAGCATGGTCTCATCTGTCTCTCTGTTTAGCATGGTCTCATCTGTCTCTCTGTTTAGCATGGTCTCATCTGTCTCTCTGTTTAGCATGGTCTCATCTGTCTCTCTGTTTAGCATGGTCTCATCTGTCTCTCTGTTTAGCATGGTCTCATCTGTCTCTCTGTTTAGCATTGTCTCATCTGTTTCTGTTTAGCATGTTCTCATCTGTCTCTCTGTTTAACATGGTCTCATCTGTCTCTCTGTTTAGCATGGTCTCATCTCTGTCTCTGTTTAGCATGGTCTCATCTGTCTCTCTGTTTAGCATGGTCTCATCTGTCTCTCTGTTTAGCATGGTCTCATCTGTCTCTCTGTTTAGCATGGTCTCCCTGTTTAGCATGGTCTCATCTGTCTCTCTGTTTAGCATGGTCTCATCTGTCTCTCTGTTTAGCATGGTCTCATCTGTCTCTCTGTTTAGCATGGTCTCATCTGTCTCTCTGTTTAGCATGGTCTCATCTGTCTCTGTTTAGCATGGTCTCAGCATCTCATCTGTCTCTCTGTTTAGCATGGTCTCATCTGTCTCTCTGTTTAGCATGGTCTCATCTGTCTCTCTGTTTAGCATGGTCTCATCTGTCTCTCTGTTTAGCATGGTCTCATCTGTCTCTCTGTTTAGCATGGTCTCATCTGTCTCTCTGTTTAGCATGGTCTCATCTGTCTCTCTGTTTAGCATGGTCTCATCTGTCTCTCTGTTTAGCATGGTCTCATCTGTCTCTCTGTTTAGCATGGTCTCATCTGTCTCTCTGTTTAGCATGGTCTCATCTGTCTCTCTGTTTAGCATGGTCTCATCTGTCTCTCTGTTTAGCATGGTCTCATCTGTCTCTCTGTTTAGCATGGTCTCATCTGTCTCTCTGTTTAGCATGGTCTCATCTGTCTCTCTGTTTAGCATGGTCTCATCTGTCTCTCTGTTTAGCATGGTCTCATCTGTCTCATCTGTTTAGCATGGTCTCATCTGTCTCTCTGTTTAGCATGGTCTCATCTGTCTCTCTGTTTAGCATGGTCTCATCTGTCTCTCTGTTTAGCATGGTCTCATCTGTCTCTCTGTTTAGCATGGTCTCATCTGTCTCTCTGTTTAGCATGGTCTCATCTGTCTCTCTGTTTAGCATGGTCTCATCTGTCTCTCTGTTTAGCATGGTCTCATCTGTCTCTCTGTTTAGCATGGTCTCATCTGTCTCTCTGTTTAGCATGGTCTCATCTGTCTCTCTGTTTAGCATGGTCTCCCTGTTTAGCATGGTCTCATCTGTCTCTCTGTTTAGCATGGTCTCATCTGTCTCTCTGTTTAGCATGGTCTCATCTGTCTCTCTGTTTAGCATGGTCTCATCTGTCTCTCTGTTTAGCATGGTCTCATCTGTCTCTCTGTTTAGCATGGTCTCATCTCATCTCTCTCTGTTTAGCATGGTCTCATCTGTCTCTCTGTTTAGCATGGTCTCATCTGTCTCTCTGTTTAGCATGGTCTCATCTGTCTCTCTGTTTAGCATGGTCTCATCTGTCTCTCTGTTTAGCATGGTCTCATCTGTCTCTCTGTTTAGCATGGTCTCATCTGTCTCTCTGTTTAGCATGGTCTCATCTGTCTCTGTTTAGCTCTCATCTGTCTCTCTGTTTAGCATGGTCTCATCTGTCTCTCTGTTTAGCTCATCTGTCTCTCTGTTTAGCATGGTCTCATCTGTCTCTCTGTTTAGCATGGTCTCATCTGTCTCTCTGTTTAGCATGGTCTCATCTGTCTCTCTGTTTGGTCTCATCTGTCTCTCTGTTTATGGTCTCATCTGTCTCTCTGTTTAGCATGGTCTCATCTGTCTCTCTGTTTAGCATGGTCTCATCTGTCTCTCTGTTTAGCATGGTCTCATCTGTCTCTCTGTTTAGCATGGTCTCATCTGTCTCTCTGTTTAGCATGGTCTCATCTGTCTCTCTGTTTAGCATGGTCTCATCTGTCTCTCTGTTTAGCATGGTCTCATCTGTCTCTCTGTTTAGCATGGTCTCATCTGTCTCTCTGTTTAGCATGGTCTCATCTGTCTGGTCTCTGTTTAGCATGGTCTCATCTGTCTCTCTGTTTAGCATGGTCTCATCTGTCTCTGTTTAGCATGGTCTCATCTGTCTTCTGTTTAGCATGGTCTCATCTGTCTCTCTGTTTAGCATGGTCTCATCTGTCTCTCTGTTTAGCATGGTCTCATCTGTCTCTCTGTTTAGTCTCATCTGTTTAGTTTAGCATGGTCTCATCTGTCTCTCTGTTTAGCATGGTCTCATCTGTCTCTCTGTTTAGCATGGTCTCATCTGTCTCTCTGTTTGGCGCGGTCTCATCTGTCTCTCTGTTTGGCATGGTCTCATCTGTCTCTCTGTTTAGCATGGTCTCATCTGTCTCTCTGTTTAGCATGGTCTCATCTGTCTCTCTGTTTAGCATGGTCTCATCTGTCTCTCTGTTTAGCATGGTCTCATCTGTCTCTCTGTTTAGCATTGTCTCATCTGTCTCTGTTTAGCATGGTCTCATCTGTCTCTCTGTTTAACATGGTCTCATCTGTCTCTCTGTTTAGCATGGTCTCATCTGTCTCTCTGTTTAGCATGGTCTCATCTGTCTCTCTGTTTAGCATGGTCTCATCTGTCTCTCTGTTTAGCATGGTCTCATCTGTCTCTCTGTCTTCTGTCTCTCTGTTTAGCATGGTCTCATCTGTCTCTCTGTTTAGCATGGTCTCATCTGTCTCTCTGTTTAGCATGGTCTCATCTGTCTCTCTGTTTAACATGGTCTCATCTCTGTCTCTCTGTTTAGCATGGTCTCATCTGTCTCTCTGTTTAGCATGGTCTCATCTGTCTCTCTGTTTAGCATGGTCTCATCTGTCTCTCTGTTTAGCATGGTCTCATCTGTCTCTCTGTTTAGCATGGTCTCATCTGTCTCTCTGTTTAGCATGGTCTCATCTGTCTCTCTGTTTAGCATGGTCTCATCTCTGTCTCATTTAGCATGGTCTCATCTGTCTGTTTAGCATGGTCTCATCTGTCTCTCTGTTTAGCATGGTCTCATCTGTCTCTCTGTTTAGCATGGTCTCATCTGTCTCTCTGTCTCTCTGTTTAGCATGGTCTCATCTCATCTCTCTCTGTTTAGCATGGTCTCATCTGTCTCTCTGTTTAGCATGGTCTCATCTGTCTCTCTGTTTAGCATGGTCTCATCTGTCTCTCTGTTTAGTCTCCCTGTTTAGCATGGTCTCATCTGTCTCTCTGTTTAGCATGGTCTCATCTGTCTCTCTGTTTAGCATGGTCTCATCTGTCTCTCTGTTTGGCATGGTCTCATCTGTCTCTCTGTTTAGCATGGTCTCATCTGTCTCTCTGTTTAGCATGGTCTCATCTGTCTCATGGTCTCATCTGTCTCTGTTTAGCATGGTCTCATCTGTCTCTCTGTTTGGCATGGTCTCATCTGTCTCTCTGTTTAGCATTGTCTCATCTGTCTCTCTGTTTAGCATGGTCTCATCTGTCTCTCTGCTTAGCATGGTCTCATCTGTCTCTCTGTTTAGCATCTGTTTTTAGCATGGTCTCATCTGTCTCTCTGTTTAGCATGGTCTCATCTGTCTCTCTGTTTAGTCTCTCTGTTTATGGTCTCATCTGTCTCTCTGTTTAGTCTCATCTGTCTTGTTTAGCATGGTCTCATCTGTCTCTCTGTTTAGCATGGTCTCATCTGTCTCTCTGTTTGGCATGGTCTCATCTGTCTCTCTGTTTAGCATGGTCTCATCTGTCTCTGTTTAGCATGGTCTCATCTGTCTCTCTGTTTAGCATGGTCTCATCTGTCTCTCTGTTTAGCATGGTCTCATCTGTCTCTCTGTTTAGCATGGTCTCATCTGTCTCTCTGTTTAGCATGGTCTCATCTGTCTCTCTGTTTAGCATGGTCTCATCTGTCTCTCTGTTTAGCATGGTCTCATCTGTCTCTCTGTTTAGCATGGTCTCATCTGTCTCTCTGTTTAGCATGGTCTCATCTGTCTCTCTGTTTAGCATGGTCTCATCTGTCTCTCTGTTTAGCATGGTCTCATCTGTCTCTCTGTTTAGCATGGTCTCATCTGTCTCTCTGTTTAGCATGGTCTCATCTGTCTCTCTGTTTAGCATGGTCTCATCTGTCTCTCTGTTTAGCATGGTCTCATCTGTCTCTCTGTTTAGCATGGTCTCATCTGTCTCTCTGTTTAGCATGGTCTCATCTGTCTCTCTGTTTAGCATGGTCTCATCTGTCTCTCTGTTTAGCATGGTCTCATCTGTCTCTCTGTTTAGCATGGTCTCATCTGTCTCTCTGTTTAGCATGGTCTCATCTGTCTCTCTGTTTAGCATGGTCTCATCTGTCTCTCTGTTTAGCATGGTCTCCCTGTTTAGCATGGTCTCATCTGTCTCTCTGTTTAGCATGGTCTCATCTGTCTCTCTGTTTAGCATGGTCTCATCTGTCTCTCTGTTTAGTCTCATCTGTCTCTCTGTTTAGCATGGTCTCATCTGTCTCTCTGTTTAGCATGGTCTCATCTGTCTCTCTGTTTAGCATGGTCTCATCTGTCTCTCTGTTTAGCATGGTCTCATCTGTCTCTCTGTTTAGCATGGTCTCATCTGTCTCTCTGTTTAGCATGGTCTCATCTGTTTAGCATGTCTCATCTGTTTCTGTTTAGCATGGTCTCATCTGTCTCTCTGTTTAGGTCTCATCTGTCTCTCTGTTTAGCATGGTCTCATCTGTCTTCTGTTTAGCATGGTCTCATCTGTCTCTCTGTTTGGTCATCTGTCTCTGTCTCATCTCTCATCTGTCTCTCTGTTTAGCATGGTCTCATCTGTCTCTCTGTTTAGCATGGTCTCATCTGTCTCTCTCTGTTTAGCATGGTCTCATCTGTCTCTCTGTTTAGCATGGTCTCATCTGTCTCTCTGTTTAGCATGGTCTCATCTGTCTCTCTGTTTAGCATGGTCTCATCTGTCTCTCTGTTTAGCATGGTCTCATCTGTCTCTCTGTTTAGCATGGTCTCATCTGTCTCTCTGTTTAGCATGGTCTCATCTGTCTCTCTGTTTAGCATGGTCTCATCTGTCTCTCTGTTTAGCATGGTCTCATCTGTCTCTCTGTTTAGCATGGTCTCATCTGTCTCTCTGTTTAGCATGGTCTCATCTGTCTCTCTGTTTAGCATGGTCTCATCTGTCTCTCTGTTTAGCATGGTCTCATCTGTCTCTCTGTTTAGCATGGTCTCATCTGTCTCTCTGTTTAGCATGGTCTCATCTGTCTCTCTGTTTAGCATGGTCTCATCTGTCTCTCTGTTTAGCTCATGGTCTCTCTCTCATCTCTGTCTAGTTTAGCATGGTCTCTGTCTCTGTTTAGCAGGGTCTCATCTGTCTCTCTGTTTAGCATGGTCTCATCTGTCTCTCTGTTTAGCATGGTCTCATCTGTCTCTCTGTTTAGCATGGTCTCATCTGTCTCTCTGTTTAGCATGGTCTCATCTGTCTCTCTGTTTTAGCATGGTCTCATCTGTCTCTCTGTTTAGCATGGTCTCATCTGTCTCTCTGTTTAGCATGGTCTCATCTGTCTCTCTGTTTAGCATGGTCTCATCTGTCTCTCTGTTTAGCATGGTCTCATCTGTCTCTCTGTTTAGCATGGTCTCCCTGTTTAGCATGGTCTCATCTGTCTCTCTGTTTTGCATGGTCTCATCTGTCTCTCTGTTTAGCATGGTCTCATCTGTCTCTGTTTAGCATGGTCTCATCTGTCTCTCTGTTTAGCATGGTCTCATCTGTCTCTCTGTTTCATCTGTCTCTCTGTTTAGCATGGTCTCATCTGTTTCTCTGTTTAGCATGGTCTCATCTGTCTCTCTGTTTAGCATGGTCTCATCTCATCTGTCTCTCTGTTTAGCATGGTCTCATCTGTCTCTCTGTTTAGCATGGTCTCATCTGTCTCTCTGTTTAGCATGGTCTCATCTGTCTCTCTGTTTAGCATGGTCTCATCTCTGTCTCTGTTTAGCAGGGTCTCATCTGTCTCTCTGTTTAGCATGGTCTCATCTGTCTCTCTGTTTAGCATGGTCTCATCTGTCTCTCTGTTTAGCATGGTCTCATCTGTCTCTCTGTTTAGCATGGTCTCATCTGTCTCTCTGTTTAGCATGGTCTCATCTGTCTCTCTGTTTAGCATGGTCTCATCTGTTTCTCTGTTTAGCATGGTCTCATCTGTCTCCTCTGTTTAGCATGGTCTCATCTGTCTCTCTGTTTAGCATGGTCTCATCTGTCTCTCTGTTTAGCATGGTCTCATCTGTCTCTCTGTTTAGCATGGTCTCATCTGTCTCTCTGTTTAGCATGGTCTCATCTGTCTCTCTGTTTAGCATGGTCTCATCTGTCTCTCTGTTTAGCATGGTCTCATCTGTCTCTCTGTTTAGCATGGTCTCATCTGTCTCTCTGTTTAGCATGGTCTCATCTCTCTCTCTGTTTGCATGGTCTCATCTGTCTCTCTGTTTAGCATGGTCTCATCTGTCTCTCTGTTTAGCATGGTCTCATCTGTCTCTCTGTTTAGCATGGTCTCATCTGTCTCTCTGTTTAGCATGGTCTCATCTGTCTCTCTGTTTAGCATGGTCTCATCTGTCTCTCTGTTTAGCATGGTCTCATCTGTCTCTCTGTTTAGCATGGTCTCATCTGTCTCTCTGTTTAGCATGGTCTCATCTGTCTCTCTGTCTGTCTCATCTGTCTCTCTGTTTAGCATGGTCTCATCTGTCTCATCTGTCTCTCTGTTTAGCATGGTCTCATCTGTCTCTCTGTTTAGCATGGTCTCATCTGTCTCTCTGTTTAGCATGGTCTCTCATCTGTCTCTCTGTTTAGCATGGTCTCATCTGTCTCTCTGTTTAGCATGGTCTCATCTGTCTCTGTTTAGCTGGTCTCATCTGTCTCTCTGTTTAGCATGGTCTCATCTGTCTCTCTGTTTAGCATGGTCTCATCTGTCTCTCTGTTTAGCATGGTCTCATCTGTCTCTCTGTTTAGCATGGTCTCATCTGTCTTCTGTTTAGCATGGTCTCATCTGTCTGTCTTAGCATGGTCTCATCTGTCTCTCTGTTTAGTCTCATCTGTCTCTCTGTTTAGCATGGTCTCATCTGTCTCTCTGTTTAGCATGGTCTCATCTGTCTCTCTGTTTAGCTGGTCTCATCTGTCTCTCTGTTTAGCATGGTCTCATCTGTCTCTCTGTTTGGCATGGTCTCATCTGTCTCTCTGTTTAGTATGGTCTCATCTGTCTCTCTGTTTAGCATGGTCTCATCTGTCTCTCTGTTTAACATGGTCTCATCTCTGTCTCTCTGTTTAGCATGGTCTCATCTGTCTCTCTGTTTAGCATGGTCTCATCTGTCTCTCTGTTTAGCATGGTCTCATCTGTCTCTCTGTTTAGCATGGTCTCATCTGTCTCTCTGTTTAGCATGGTCTCATCTGTCTCTCTGTTTAGCATGGTCTCATCTGTCTCTCTGTTTAGCATGGTCTCATCTGTCTCTCTGTTTAGCATGGTCTCATCTGTCTCTCTGTTTAGCATGGTCTCATCTGTCTCTCTGTTTAGCATGGTCTCATCTGTCTCTCTGTTTGGCATGGTCTCATCTGTCTCTCTGTTTAGCATGGTCTCATCTGTCTCTGTTTAGCATGGTCTCATCTTAGCATGGTCTCATCTGTCTCTCTGTTTAGCATGGTCTCATCTGTCTGTCTGTTTAGCATGGTCTCATCTGTCTCTCTGTTTAGCATGGTCTCATCTGTCTCTCTGTTTAGCATGGTCTCATCTGTCTCTCTGTTTAGCATGGTCTCATCTGTCTCTCTGTTTAGCATGGTCTCATCTGTCTCTCTGTTTAGCTCATCTGTCTCATCTGTCTCTCTGTTTAGCATGGTCTCTCTCTGTTTAGCTGTCTCATCTCTGTTTAGCATGGTCTCATCTGTCTCTCTGTTTAGCATGGTCTCATCTGTCTCTCTGTTTAGCATGGTCTCATCTGTCTCTCTGTTTAGCATGGTCTCATCTGTCTCTCTGTTTAGCATGGTCTCATCTGTCTCTCTCTGTTTAGTTTAGCATGGTCTCATCTGTCTCTCTGTTTGGCATGGTCTCATCTGTCTCTCTGTTTAGCATGGTCTCATCTGTCTCTGTTTAGCATGGTCTCATCTGTCTCTCTGTTTAGCATGGTCTCATCTGTCTCTCTGTTTAGCATGGTCTCATCTGTCTCTCTGTTTAGCTCTCATCTGTCTCTCTGTTTAGCATGGTCTCATCTGTCTCTCTGTTTAGCATGGTCTCATCTGTCTCTCTGTTTAGCATGGTCTCATCTGTCTCTCTGTTTAGCATGGTCTCATCTGTCTCTCTGTTTAGCATGGTCTCATCTGTCTCTCTGTTTAGCATGGTCTCATCTGTCTCTCTGTTTAGCATGGTCTCATCTGTCTCTCTGTTTAGCATGGTCTCATCTCTGTCTCTGTTTAGCATGGTCTCATCTGTCTCTCTGTTTAGCATGGTCTCATCTCTGTCTCTGTTTAGCATGGTCTCATCTGTCTCTCTGTTTAGCATGGTCTCATCTGTCTCTCTGTTTAGCATGGTCTCATCTGTCTCTCTGTTTAGCATGGTCTCATCTGTCTCTCTGTTTAGCATGGTCTCATCTGTCTCTCTGTTTAGCATGGTCTCATCTGTCTCTCTGTTTAGCATGGTCTCATCTGTCTCTCTGTTTAGCATGGTCTCATCTGTCTCTCTGTTTAGCATGGTCTCATCTGTCTCTCTGTTTAGCATGGTCTCATCTGTCTCTCTGTTTAGCATGGTCTCATCTGTCTCTCTGTTTATGGTCTCATCTGTCTCTCTGTTTAGGGTCTCATCTGTCTCTCTGTTTAGCATGGTCTCATCTGTCTCTCTGTTTAGCATGGTCTCATCTGTCTCTCTGTTTAGCATGGTCTCCCTGTTTAGCATGGTCTCATCTGTCTCTCTGTTTAGCATGGTCTCATCTGTCTCTCTGTTTAGCATGGTCTCATCTGTCTCTCTGTTTAGCATGGTCTCATCTGTCTCTCTGTTTAGCATGGTCTCATCTGTCTCTCTGTTTAGCATGGTCTCATCTGTCTCTCTGTTTAGCATGGTCTCATCTGTCTCTCTGTTTAGTGGTCTCATCTGTCTCTCTGTTTAGCATGGTCTCATCTGTCTCTCTGTTTAGCATGGTCTCATCTGTCTCTCTGTTTAGCATGGTCTCATCTGTCTCTCTGTTTAGCATGGTCTCATCTGTCTCTCTGTTTAGCATGGTCTCATCTGTCTCTGTTTTAGCATGGTCTCATCTGTCTCATCTGTCTCTCTGTTTAGCATGGTCTCATCTGTCTCTCTGTTTAGCATGGTCTCATCTGTCTCTCTGTTTAGCATGGTCTCATCTGTCTCTCTGTTTAGCATGGTCTCATCTGTCTCTCTGTTTAGCATGGTCTCATCTGTCTCTCTGTTTAGCATGGTCTCATCTGTCTCTCTGTTTAGCATGGTCTCATCTGTCTCTCTGTTTAGCATGGTCTCATCTGTCTCTGTTTAGCATGGTCTCATCTGTCTTCTGTTTAGCATGGTCTCATCTGTCTCTCTGTTTAGCATGGTCTCATCTGTCTGTCTCTGTTTAGCATGGTCTCATCTGTCTCTCTGTTTAGCATGGTCTCATCTGTCTCTCTGTTTAGCATGGTCTCATCTGTCTCTCTGTTTAGTTTAGCATGGTCTCATCTGTCTCTCTGTTTAGCATGGTCTCATCTGTCTCTCTGTTTAGCATGGTCTCATCTGTCTCTCTGTTTAGCATGGTCTCATCTGTCTCTCTGTTTAGCATGGTCTCATCTGTCTCTCTGTTTAGCATGGTCTCATCTGTCTCTCTGTTTAGCATGGTCTCATCTGTCTCTCTGTTTAGCATGGTCTCATCTGTCTCTCTGTTTAGCATGGTCTCATCTGTCTCTCTGTTTAGCATGGTCTCATCTGTCTCTCTGTTTAGCATGGTCTCATCTGTCTCTCTCTCTCATCTGTCTCTCTGTTTAGCATGGTCTCATCTGTCTCTCTGTTTAGCATGGTCTCATCTGTCTCTCTGTTTAGCATGGTCTCATCTGTCTCTCTGTTTAGCATGGTCTCATCTGTCTCTCTGTTTAGCATGGTCTCATCTGTCTCTCTGTTTAGCATGGTCTCATCTGTCTCTCTGTTTAGCATGGTCTCATCTGTCTCTCTGTTTAGCATGGTCTCATCTGTCTCTCTGTTTAGCATGGTCTCATCTGTCTCTCTGTTTAGCATGGTCTCATCTGTCTCTCTGTTTAGCATGGTCTCATCTGTCTCTCTGTTTAGCATGGTCTCTCTGTTTAGCATGGTCTCATCTGTCTCTCTGTTTAGCAAGGTCTCATCTGTCTCTCTGTTTAGCATGGTCTCCCTGTTTAGCATGGTCTCATCTGTCTCTCTGTTTAGCATGGTCTCATCTGTCTCTCTGTTTAGCATGGTCTCATCTGTCTCTCTGTTTAGCATGGTCTCATCTGTCTCTCTGTTTAGCATGGTCTCATCTGTCTCTCTGTTTAGCATGGTCTCATCTGTCTCTCTGTTTAGCATGGTCTCATCTGTCTCTGTTTAGTCTCATCTGTCTCTCTGTTTAGCATGGTCTCATCTGTCTCTCTGTTTAGCATGGTCTCATCTGTCTCTCTGTTTAGCATGGTCTCATCTGTCTCTCTGTTTAGCATGGTCTCATGTTTAGCTGTCTCATCTGTTTAGCATGGTCTCATCTGTCTCTCTGTTTAGCATGGTCTCATCTGTCTCTCTGTTTAGCATGGTCTCATCTGTCTCTCTGTTTAGCATGGTCTCATCTGTCTCTCTGTTTAGCATGGTCTCATCTGTCTCTCTGTTTAGCATGGTCTCATCTGTCTCTCTGTTTAGCATGGTCTCATCTGTCTCTCTGTTTAGCATGGTCTCATCTGTCTCTCTGTTTAGGTCTCATTGGTCTCATCTGTCTCTCTGTTTAGCATGGTCTCATCTGTCTCTCTGTTTAGCATGGTCTCATCTGTCTCTCTGTTTAGCATGGTCTCATCTGTCTCTCTGTTTAGCATGGTCTCATCTGTCTCTCTGTTTAGCATGGTCTCATCTGTCTCTCTGTTTAGCATGGTCTCATCTGTCTCTCTGTTTAGCATGGTCTCATCTGTCTCTCTGTTTAGCATGGTCTCATCTGTCTCTCTGTTTAGGATGGTCTCATCTGTCTCTTCTGTCTCTCTGTTTAGCATGGTCTCATCTGTCTCTCTGTTTAGCATGGTCTCATCTGTCTCTCTGTTTAGCATGGTCTCATCTGTCTCTCTGTTTAGCATGGTCTCATCTGTCTCTCTGTTTAGCATGGTCTCATCTGTCTCTCTGTTTAGCATGGTCTCATCTGTCTCTCTGTTTAGCATGGTCTCATCTGTCTCTCTGTTTAGGATGGTCTCATCTGTCTCTGTTTAGCTGTTTCTGTCTCTCTGTTTAGCATGGTCTCATCTGTCTCTCTGTTTAGCATGGTCTCATCTGTCTCTCTGTTTAGGTCTCATCTGTCTCATGGTCTCATCTGTCTCTCTGTTTAGCATGGTCTCATCTGTCTCTCTGTGTAGCATGGTCTCTCTGTTTGGCATGGTCTCATCTGTCTCTCTGTTTAGCATGGTCTCATCTGTCTCTCTGTTTAGCATGGTCTCTCTGTTTAGCATGGTCTCTCTGTTTAGCATGGTCTCATCTGTCTCTCTGTTTAGCATGGTCTCATCTGTCTCTCTGTTTAGCATGGTCTCATCTGTCTCTCTGTTTAGCATGGTCTCATCTGTCTCTCTGTTTAGCATGGTCTCATCTGTCTCTCTGTTTAGCATGGTCTCATCTGTCTCTCTGTTTAGCATGGTCTCATCTGTCTCTCTGTTTAGCATGGTCTCATCTGTCTCTCTGTTTAGCATGGTCTCATCTGTCTCTCTGTTTAGCATGGTCTCATCTGTCTCTCTGTTTAGCATGGTCTCATCTGTCTCTCTGTTTAGCATGGTCTCATCTGTCTCTCTGTTTAGCATGGTCTCATCTGTCTCTCTGTTTAGCATGGTCTCATCTGTCTCTCTGTTTAGCATGGTCTCATCTGTCTCTCTGTTTAGCATGGTCTCATCTGTCTCTCTGTTTAGCATGGTCTCATCTGTCTCTCTGTTTAGCATGGTCTCATCTGTCTCTCTGTTTAGCATGGTCTCATCTGTCTCTCTGTTTAGCATGGTCTCATCTGTCTCTCTGTTTAGCATGGTCTCATCTGTCTCTCTGTTTAGCATGGTCTCATCTGTCTCTCTGTTTAGCATGGTCTCATCTGTCTCTCTGTTTAGCATGGTCTCATCTGTCTCTCTGTTTAGCATGGTCTCATCTGTCTCTCTGTTTAGCATGGTCTCATCTGTCTCTCTGTTTAGCATGGTCTCATCTGTCTCTCTGTTTAACATGGTCTCATCTCTGTCTCTCTGTTTAGCATGGTCTCCCTGTTTAGCATGGTCTCATCTGTCTCTCTGTTTAGCATGGTCTCATCTGTCTCTCTGTTTAGCATGGTCTCATCTGTCTCTCTGTTTAGCATGGTCTCATCTGTCTCTCTGTTTAGCATGGTCTCATCTGTCTCTCTGTTCTCATAGTTTAGCATGGTCTCATCTGTCTCTCTGTTTAGCATGGTCTCATCTGTCTCTCTGTTTAGCATGGTCTCATCTGTCTCTCTGTTTAGCATGGTCTCATCTGTCTCTCTGTTTAGCATGGTCTCATCTGTCTCTCTGTTTAGCATGGTCTCATCTGTCTCTCTGTTTAGCATGGTCTCATCTGTCTCTCTGTTTAGCATGGTCTCATCTGTCTCTCTGTTTAGCATGGTCTCATCTGTCTCTCTGTTTAGCATGGTCTCATCTGTCTCTCTGTTTAGCATGGTCTCATCTGTCTCTCTGTTTAGCATGGTCTCCCTGTTTAGCATGGTCTCATCTGTCTCTCTGTTTAGCATGGTCTCATCTGTCTCTCTGTTTAGCATGGTCTCATCTGTCTCTCTGTTTAGCATGGTCTCATCTGTCTCTCTGTTTAGCTCATGGTCTCATTTAGCTGGTCTCTCTGTTTAGCATGGTCTCATCTGTCTCTCTGTTTAGCATGGTCTCATCTGTCTCTCTGTTTAGCATGGTCTCATCTGTCTCTCTGTTTAGCATGGTCTCATCTGTCTCTCTGTTTAGCATGGTCTCATCTGTCTCTCTGTTTAGCATGGTCTCATCTGTCTCTCTGTTTAGCATGGTCTCATCTGTCTCTCTGTTTAGCATGGTCTCATCTGTCTCTCTGTTTAGCATGGTCTCATCTGTCTCTCTGTTTAGCATGGCATGGTCTCATCTGTCTCTCTGTTTAGCATGGTCTCATCTGTCTCTCTGTCTCTCATCTGTCTCTCTGTTTAGCAGGTCTCATCTGTCTCTCTGTTTAGCATGGTCTCATCTGTCTCTCTGTTTAGCATGGTCTCATCTGTCTCTCTGTTTAGCATGGTCTCATCTGTCTCTCTGTTTAGCATGGTCTCATCTGTCTTCTGTTTAGCATGGTCTCATCTGTCTCTCTGTTTAGCATGGTCTCATCTGTCTCTCTGTTTAGCATGGTCTCATCTGTCTCTCTGTTTAGCATGGTCTCATCTGTCTCTCTGTTTAGCATGGTCTCATCTGTCTCTCTGTTTAGCATGGTCTCATCTGTCTCTCTGTTTAGCATGGTCTCATCTGTCTCTCTGTTTAGCATGGTCTCATCTGTCTGTTTAGCTCTCATCTTCTCTCTGTTTAGCATGGTCTCATCTGTCTCTCTGTTTAGCATGGTCTCATCTGTCTCTCTGTTTAGCATGGTCTCATCTGTCTCTCTGTTTAGCATGGTCTCATCTGTCTCTCTGTTTAGCATGGTCTCATCTGTCTCTCTGTTTAGCATGGTCTCATCTGTCTCTCTGTTCTGTTTAGCATGGTCTCATCTGTCTCTCTGTTTAGCATGGTCTCATCTGTCTCTCTGTTTAGCATGGTCTCATCTGTCTCTCTGTTTAGCATGGTCTCATCTGTCTCTCTGTTTATGGTCTCATCTGTCTCTGTTTAGCATGGTCTCATCTCATGGTCTCATCTGTCTCTGTTTAGCATGGTCTCATCTGTCTCTCTGTTTAGCATGGTCTCATCTGTCTCTCTGTTTAGCATGGTCTCATCTGTCTCTCTGTTTAGCATGGTCTCATCTGTCTTGTTTAGCATGGTCTCATCTGTCTCTCTTTTAGCATGTCTCATCTGTCTCTCTGTTTAGCATGGTCTCATCTGTCTCTCTGTTTAGCATGGTCTCATCTGTCTCTCTGTTTAGCATGGTCTCATCTGTCTCTCTGTTTAGCATGGTCTCATCTGTCTCTCTGTTTAGCATGGTCTCATCTGTCTCTCTGTTTAGCATGGTCTCATCTGTCTCTCTGTTTAGCATGGTCTCATCTGTCTCTCTGTTTAGCATGGTCTCATCTGTCTCTCTGTTTAGCATGGTCTCATCTGTCTCTCTGTTTAGCATGGTCTCATCTGTCTCTCTGTTTAGCATGGTCTCATCTGTCTCTGTTTAGGGTCTCATCTGTCTCTCTGTTTAGCATGGTCTCATCTGTCTCTCTGTTTAGCATGGTCTCATCTGTCTCTCTGTTTAGCATGGTCTCATCTGTCTCTCTGTTTAGCATGGTCTCATCTGTCTCTCTGTTTAGCATGGTCTCATCTCTGTCTCTCTGTTTAGCATGGTCTCATCTGTCTCTCTGTTTAGCATGGTCTCATCTGTCTCTCTGTTTAGCATGGTCTCATCTGTCTCTCTGTTTGGCATGGTCTCATCTGTCTCTCTGTTTAGCATGGTCTCATCTGTCTCTGTTTAGCATGGTCTCATCTGTCTCTCTGTTTAGCATGGTCTCATCTGTCTCTCTGTTTAGCATGGTCTCATCTGTCTCTCTGTTCTCATGTCTCTCTGTTTAGCATCTCATCTGTCTCTCTGTTTAGCATGGTCTCATCTGTCTCTCTGTTTAGCATGGTCTCATCTGTCTCTCTGTTTAGCATGGTCTCATCTGTTTGTTTAGCATGGTCTCATCTGTCTCTCTGTTTAGCATGGTCTCATCTGTCTCTCTGTTTAGCATGGTCTCATCTGTCTTCTGTTTAGCATGGTCTCATCTGTCTTCTGTTTAGCATGGTCTCATCTGTCTCTCTGTTTGGCATGGTCTCATCTGTCTCTCTGTTTAGCATGGTCTCATCTGTCTCTGTTTAGCATGGTCTCATCTGTCTCTCTGTTTAGCATGGTCTCATCTGTCTCTCTGTTTAGCATGGTCTCATCTGTCTCTGTTTAGCATGGTCTCATCTGGTCTCATCTGTTTCTGTTTAGCATGGTCTCATCTGTCTCTCTGTTTAGCATGGTCTCATCTGTCTCTCTGTTTAGCATGGTCTCATCTCATCTGTCTCTCTGTTTAGCATGGTCTCATCTGTCTCTGTTTAGCATGGTCTCATCTGCTCTCTGTTTATGGTCTCATCTGTCTCTCTGTTTAGCATGGTCTCATGGTCTCATCTCTCTGTTTAGCATGGTCTCATCTGTCTCTCTGTGTAGCATGGTCTCTCTGTTTGGCATGGTCTCATCTGTCTCTCTGTTTAGCATGGTCTCATCTGTCTCTCTGTTTAGCATGGTCTCATCTGTCTCTCTGTTTAGCATGGTCTCATCTGTCTCTCTGTTTAGCATGGTCTCATCTCATCTCTCTGTTTAGCATGGTCTCATCTGTCTCTCTGTTTAGCATGGTCTCATCTGTCTCTCTGTTTAGCATGGTCTCATCTGTCTCTCTGTTTAGTCTCATCTGTCTCTCTGTTTAGCATGGTCTCATCTGTCTCTCTGTTTAGCATGGTCTCCTCTGTTTAGCATGGTCTCATCTGTCTCTCTGTTTAGCATGGTCTCATCTGTCTCTCTGTTTAGCATGGTCTCATCTGTCTCTCTGTTTAGCATCTGTCTCATCTGTCTCTCTGTTTAGCATGGTCTCATCTGTCTCTCTGTTTAGCATGGTCTCATCTGTCTCTCTGTTTAGCATGGTCTCATCTGTCTTCTGTTTAGCATGGTCTCATCTGTCTCTCTGTTTAGCATGGTCTCATCTGTCTCTCTGTTTAGCATGGTCTCATCTGTCTCTCTGTTTGGTCTCATGTTTAGTCTCTCATCTGTCTCTCTGTTTAGCATGGTCTCATCTGTCTCTCTGTTTAGCATGGTCTCATCTGTCTCTCTGTTTAGCTCATCTGGTTTAGCATCTCTCATCTGTCTCTGTTTAGCATGGTCTCATCTGTCTCATCTGTCTCATCTGTTTCTGTTTAGCATGGTCTCATCTGTCTCTCTGTTTAGCATGGTCTCATCTGTCTCTCTGTTTAGCTGGTCTCATCTGTCTTCTGTTTAGCATGGTCTCATCTGTCTCTCTGTTTAGCATGGTCTCATCTGTCTCTCTGTTTAGCATGGTCTCATCTGTCTCTCTGTTTAGCATGGTCTCATCTGTCTCTCTGTTTAGCTGGTCTCATCTGTCTCTCTGTTTAGCATGGTCTCATCTGTCTCTCTGTTTAGCATGGTCTCATCTGTCTCTCTGTTTAGCATGGTCTCATCTGTCTCTCTGTTTGGCATGGTCTCATCTGTCTCTCTGTTTAGCATGGTCTCATCTGTCTCTGTTTAGCATGGTCTCATCTGTCTCTCTGTTTAGCATGGTCTCATCTGTCTCTGTTTAGCTGTTTCTGTCTCTGTTTAGCATGGTCTCATCTGTCTCTCTGTTTAGCATGGTCTCATCTCTGTCTCTGTTTAGCAGGGTCTCATCTGTCTCTCTGTTTAGCATGGTCTCATCTGTCTCTCTGTTTAGCATGGTCTCATCTGTCTCTCTGTTTAGCATGGTCTCATCTGTCTCTCTGTTTAGCATGGTCTCATCTGTCTCTCTGTTTAGCATGGTCTCATCTGTCTCTCTGTTTAGCATGGTCTCATCTGTCTCTCTGTTTAGCTCTCATCTGTTTGTTTTAGCATGGTCTCATCTGTCTCTCTGTTTAGCATGGTCTCATCTGTCTCTCTGTTTAGCATGGTCTCATCTGTCTCTCATGGTCTCATCTGTCTCTCTGTTTAGCATGGTCTCATCTGTCTCTCTGTTTAGCATGGTCTCATCTGTCTCTCTGTTTAGCATGGTCTCATCTGTCTCTCTGTTTAGCATGGTCTCATCTGTGTCTCTGTTTAGCATGGTCTCATCTGTCTCTCTGTTTAGCATGGTCTCATCTGTCTCTCTGTTTAGCATGGTCTCATCTGTCTCTCTGTTTAGCATGGTCTCATCTGTCTCTCTGTTTAGCATGGTCTCATCTGTCTCATTAGCATGGTCTCTGTCTCTCTGTTTAGCATGGTCTCATCTGTCTCTCTGTTTAGCATGGTCTCATCTGTCTCTCTGTTTAGCATGGTCTCATCTGTCTCTCTGTTTAGCATGGTCTCATCTGTCTCTCTGTTTAGCATGGTCTCATCTGTCTCTCTGTTTGGCGCGGTCTCATCTGTCTCTCTGTTTAGCATGGTCTCATCTGTCTCTCTCTCTGTTTAGCATGGTCTCATCTGTCTCTCTGTTTAGCATGGTCTCATCTGTCTCTCTGTTTAGCATGGTCTCATCTGTCTCTCTGTTTGGCATGGTCTCATCTGTCTCTCTGTTTAGCATTGTCTCATCTGTTTCTGTTTAGCATGGTCTCATCTGTCTCTCTGTTTAACATGGTCTCATCTGTCTCTGGCATGGTCTCATCTGTCTCTCTGTTTAGCATGGTCTCATCTTCTCTCTGTTTAGCATGGTCTCATCTGTCTCTCTGTTTAGCATGGTCTCATCTGTCTCTCTGTTTAGCATGGTCTCATCTGTCTCTCTGTTTAGCATGGTCTCATCTGTCTCTCTGTTTAGCATGGTCTCATCTGTCTCTCTGTTTAGCATGGTCTCATCTGTCTCTCTGTTTAGCATGGTCTCATCTGTCTCTCTTAGCATGGTCTCATCTTTCTGTTTAGCATGGTCTCTCTGTTTAGCATGGTCTCTCTGTTTCTGTTTAGCATGGTCTCATCTGTCTCTCTGTTTAGCATGGTCTCATCTGTCTCTCTGTTTAGCATGGTCTCATCTGTCTCTCTGTTTAGCATGGTCTCATCTGTCTCTCTGTTTGGCGCGGTCTCATCTGTCTCTCTGTTTGGCATGGTCTCATCTGTCTCTCTGTTTAGCATGGTCTCATCTGTCTCTGTTTAGCATGGTCTCATCTGTCTCTCTGTTTAGCATGGTCTCATCTGTCTCTCTGTTTAGCATGGTCTCATCTGTCTCTCTGTTTAGCATGGTCTCATCTGTCTCTCTGTTTAGCATGGTCTCATCTGTCTCTCTGTTTAGCATGGTCTCATCTGTCTCTCTGTTTAGCATGGTCTCATCTGTCTCTCTGTTTAGCATGGTCTCATCTGTCTCTCTGTTTAGCTCTCATCTGTCTCTCTGTTTAGCATGGTCTCATCTGTCTCTCTGTTTAGCATGGTCTCATCTGTCTCTCTGTTTAGCATGGTCTCATCTGTCTCTCTGTTTAGCATGGTCTCATCTGTCTCTCTGTTTAGCATGGTCTCATCTGTCTCTCTGTTTAGCATGGTCTCATCTGTCTCTCTGTTTAGCATGGTCTCATCTGTCTCTCTGTTTAGCATGGTCTCATCTGTCTCTCTGTTTAGCATGGTCTCATCTGTCTCTCTGTTTAGCATGGTCTCATCTGTCTGGTCTCTGTTTAGCATGGTCTCATCTGTCTCTCTGTTTAGCATGGTCTCATCTGTCTCTCTGTTTAGCATGGTCTCATCTGTCTCTCTGTCTCTCTGTTTGTTTAGCATGGTCTCATCTCTGTCTCTGTTTAGCATGGTCTCATCTGTCTCTCTGTTTAGCATGGTCTCATCTGTCTCTCTGTTTAGCATGGTCTCATCTGTCTCTCTGTTTAGCATGGCATGGTCTCATCTGTCTCTCTGTTTAGCATGGTCTCATCTGTCTCTTTGTTTAGCATGGTCTCATCTGTCTCTCTGTTTAGCATGGTCTCATCTGTCTCTCTGTTTAGCATGGTCTCATCTGTCTCTCTGTTTAGCATGGTCTCATCTGTCTCTCTGTTTAGCATGGTCTCATCTGTCTCTCTGTGTAGCATGGTCTCTCTGTTTGGCATGGTCTCATCTGTCTCTCTGTTTAGCAAGGTCTCATCTGTCTCTCTGTTTAGCATGGTCTCCCTGTTTAGCATGGTCTCATCTGTCTCTCTGTTTTGCATGGTCTCATCTGTCTCTCTGTTTAGCATGGTCTCATCTGTCTCTCTGTTTAGCATGGTCTCATCTGTCTCTCTGTTTAGCATGGTCTCATCTCATCTCTCTGTTTAGCATGGTCTCATCTGTCTCTCTGTTTAGCATGGTCTCATCTCTCTGTTTAGCATGGTCTCATCTGTTTTTAGCATGGTCTCATCTGTCTCTCTGTTTAGCATGGTCTCATCTGTCTCTCTGTTTAGCATGGTCTCATCTGTCTCTCTGTTTAGCATGGTCTCATCTGTCTCTCTGTTTAGCATGGTCTCATCTGTCTCTCTGTTTAGCATGGTCTCATCTGTCTCTCTGTTTAGCATGGTCTCATCTGTCTCTCTGTTTAGCATGGTCTCATCTGTCTCTCTGTTTAGCATGGTCTCATCTGTCTCTCTGTTTAGCATGGTCTCATCTGTCTCTCTGTTTAGCATGGTCTCATCTGTCTCTCTGTTTAGCATGGTCTCATCTGTCTCTCTGTTTAGCATGGTCTCATCTGTCTCTCTGTTTAGCATGGTCTCATCTGTCTCTCTGTTTAGCATGGTCTCATCTGTCTCTCTGTTTAGCATGGTCTCATCTGTCTCTCTGTTTAGCATGGTCTCATCTGTCTCTCTGTTTAGCATGGTCTCATCTGTCATGGTCTCATCTGTCTCTCTGTTTAGCATGGTCTCATCTGTCTCTCTGTTTAGCATGGTCTCATCTGTTTCTCTCATCTGTTTTAGCATGGTCTCATCTGTCTCTCTGTTTAGCATGGTCTCATCTGTCTCTCTGTGGTCTCATCTGTCTCTCTGTCTCATCTGTCTCTCTGTTTAGCATGGTCTCATCTCTGTCTCTGTTTAGCAGGGTCTCATCTGTCTCTCTGTTTAGCATGGTCTCATCTCTGTCTCTGTTTAGCAGGGTCTCATCTGTCTCTCTGTTTAGCAGGGTCTCATCTGTCTCTCTGTTTAGCATGGTCTCATCTGTCTCTCTGTTTAGCATGGTCTCATCTGTCTCTCTGTTTAGCATGGTCTCATCTGTCTCTCTGTTTAGCATGGTCTCATCTGTCTCTCTGTTTAGCATGGTCTCATCTGTCTCTCTGTTTAGCATGGTCTCATCTGTCTCTCTGTTTAGCATGGTCTCATCTCTGTCTCTCTGTTTAGCATGGTCTCATCTGTCTCTCTGTTTAGCATGGTCTCATCTGTCTCTCTGTTTAGCATGGTCTCATCTGTCTCTCTGTTTAGCATGGTCTCATCTGTCTCTCTGTTTAGCATGGTCTCATCTCTGTCTCTCTGTTCTCAGCATGGTCTCATCTGTCTCTCTGTTTAGGTCTCATGGTCTCATCTGTCTCTCTGTTTAGCATGGTCTCATCTGTCTCTCTGTTTAGCATGGTCTCATCTGTCTCTCTGTTTAGCATGGTCTCATCTGTCTCTCTGTTTAGCATGGTCTCATCTGTCTCTCTGTTTAGCATGGTCTCATCTGTCTCTCTGTTTAGCATGGTCTCATCTCTGTCTCTGTTTAGCATGGTCTCATCTGTCTCTCTGTTTAGCATGGTCTCATCTGTCTCTCTGTTTAGCATGGTCTTTCTGTCTCATCTGTCTCTCTGTTTCATCTGTCTCTCTGTTTAGCATGGTCTCATCTGTCTCTCTGTTTAGCATGGTCTCATCTGTCTCTCTGTTTAGCATGGTCTCATCTGTCTCTCTGTTTAGCATGGTCTCATCTGTCTCTCTGTTTAGCATGGTCTCATCTGTCTCTCTGTTTAGCATGGTCTCATCTGTCTCTCTGTTTAGCATGGTCTCATCTGTCTCTCTGTTTAGCATGGTCTCATCTGTCTCTCTGTTTAGCATGGTCTCATCTGTCTCTCTGTTTAGCATGGTCTCATCTGTCTCTCTGTTTAGCATGGTCTCATCTGTCTGTTTAGCATGGTCTCATCTGTTTCTGTTTAGCATGGTCTCATCTGTCTCTCTGTTTAGCATGGTCTCATCTGTCTCTCTGTTTAGCATGGTCTCATCTGTCTCTCTGTTTAGCATGGCATGGTCTCATCTGTCTCTCTGTTTAGCATGGTCTCATCTGTCTCTTTGTTTAGCATGGTCTCATCTGTCTCTCTGTTTAGCATGGTCTCATCTGGTCTCATCTGTCTCTCTGTTTAGCATGGTCTCATCTGTCTCTGTTTTAGCATGGTCTCATCTGTCTCTCTGTTTCTGTCTCTGTTTGGTCTCATCTGTCTCTCTGTTTAGCATGGTCTCATCTGTCTCTGTTTAGCTGTCTCTGTTTAGCATGGTCTCATCTGTCTCTCTGTTTAGCATGGTCTCATCTGTCTCTCTGTTTAGCATGGTCTCATCTGTCTCTGTTTAGCATGGTCTCATCTGTCTTGTTTAGCATGGTCTCATCTCTCTCTGTTTAGCATGGTCTCATCTGTCTCTCTGTTTAGCATGGTCTCATCTGTCTCTCTGTTTAGCATGGTCTCATCTGTCTCTCTGTTTAGCATGGTCTCATCTGTCTCTCTGTTTAGCATGGTCTCATCTGTCTCTCTGTTTAGCATGGTCTCATCTGTCTGGTCTCTGTCTTCTGTTTAGCATGGTCTCATCTGTCTCTCTGTTTAGCAGGGTCTCATCTGTCTCTCTGTTTAGCATGGTCTCATCTGTCTCTCTGTTTAGCATGGTCTCATCTGTCTCTCTGTTTAGCATGGTCTCCCTGTTTAGCATGGTCTCATCTGTCTCTCTGTTTAGCATGGTCTCATCTGTCTCTCTGTTTAGCATGGTCTCATCTGTCTCTCTGTTTAGCATGGTCTCATCTGTCTCTCTGTTTAGCATGGTCTCATCTGTCTCTCTGTTTAGCATGGTCTCATCTGTCTCTCTGTTTAGCTCATCTGTCTCTGTTTAGCATGGTCTCTGTTTGTTTAGCATGGTCTCATCTGTCTCTCTGTTTAGCATGGTCTCATCTGTCTCTCTGTTTAGCATGGTCTCATCTGTCTCTCTGTTTAGCATGGTCTCATCTGTCTCTCTGTTTAGCATGGTCTCATCTCTGTCTCTGTTTAGCATGGTCTCATCTGTCTCTCTGTTTAGCATGGTCTCATCTGTCTCTCTGTTTAGCATGGTCTCATCTGTCTCTCTGTTTAGCATGGTTTAGCATGGTCATCTCTGTTTAGCTGGTCTCATCTGTCTCTCTGTTTAGCATGGTCTCATCTGTCTCTCTGTTTAGCATGGTCTCATCTGTCTCTCTGTTTAGCATGGTCTCCCTGTTTAGCATGGTCTCATCTGTCTCTCTGTTTAGCATGGTCTCATCTGTCTCTCTGTTTAGCATGGTCTCATCTGTCTCTCTGTTTAGCATGGTCTCATCTGTCTCTCTGTTTAGCATGGTCTCATCTGTCTCTCTGTTTAGCATGGTCTCATCTGTCTCTCTGTTTAGCATGGTCTCATCTGTCTCTCTGTTTAGCATGGTCTCATCTGTCTCTCTGTTTAGCATGGTCTCATCTGTCTCTCTGTTTAGCATGGTCTCATCTGTCTCTCTGTTTAGCATGGTCTCATCTGTCTCTCTGTTTAGCATGGTCTCATCTGTCTCTCTGTTTAGGGTCTCATCTGTCTCTCTGTTTAGCATGGTCTCATCTGTCTCTCTGTTTAGCATGGTCTCATCTGTCTCTCTGTTTAACATGGTCTCATCTCTGTCTCTCTGTTTAGCATGGTCTCCTGTTTAGCATGGTCTCATCTGTCTCTCTGTTTAGCATGGTCTCATCTGTCTCTCTGTTTAGCATGGTCTCATCTGTCTCTCTGTTTAGCATGGTCTCATCTGTCTCTCTGTTTAGCATGGTCTCATCTGTCTCTCTGTTTAGCATGGTCTCATCTGTTTAGCTGGTCTCTCTGTTTCTGTTTGGTGGTCTCATCTGTCTCTCTGTTTAGCATGGTCTCATCTGTCTCTCTGTTTAGCATGGTCTCATCTGTCTCTCTGTTTAGCATGGTCTCATCTGTCTCTCTGTTTAGCATGGTCTCATCTGTCTCTCTGTTTAGGGCATGGTCTCATCTGTCTCTCTGTTTAGCATGGTCTCATCTGTCTCTCTGTTTAGCATGGTCTCATCTGTCTCTCTGTTTAGCATCTCTCATCTGTTTGTTTAGCATGGTCTCATCTGTCTCTCTGTTTAGCATGGTCTCATCTGTCTCTCTGTTTAGCATGGTCTCATCTGTCTCTCTGTTTAGCAGGGTCTCATCTGTCTCTCTGTTTAGCATGGTCTCATCTGTCTCTCTGTTTAGCATGGTCTCATCTGTCTCTCTGTTTAGCATGGTCTCATCTGTCTCTCTGTTTAGCATGGTCTCATCTGTGTCTCTGTTTAGCATGGTCTCATCTGTCTCTCTGTCTCTCTGTTTAGCATGGTCTCATCTGTCTCTCTGTTTAACATGGTCTCATCTGTCTCTCTGTTTAGCATGGTCTCATCTGTCTCTCTGTTTAGCATGGTCTCATCTGTCTTAGCATGGTCTCTGTTTCTGTTTAGCATGGTCTCATCTGTCTCTCTGTTTAGCATGGTCTCTGTTTAGCATGGTCTCTGTCTCTGTTTAGCATGGTCTCATCTGTCTTCTGTTTAGCATGGTCTCATCTGTCTCTCTGTTTAGCATGGTCTCTGTCTGTCTCTTTAGCATGGTCTCATCTGTCTCTCTGTTTAGCATGGTCTCATCTGTCTCTCTGTTTAGCATGGTCTCATCTGTCTCTGTTTTTAGCATGGTCTCATCTGTCTCTCTGTTTAGCATGGTCTCATCTGGTCTCTCATCTGTCTCTCTGTTTAGCATGGTCTCATCTGTCTCTCTGTTTAGCATGGTCTCATCTGTCTCTCTGTTTAGCATGGTCTCATCTGTCTCTCTGTTTAGCATGGTCTCATCTGTCTCTCTGTTTAGCATGGTCTCATCTGTCTCTCTGTTTAGCATTGTCTCATCTGTTTCTGTTTAGCATGTTCTCATCTGTCTCTCTGTTTAGCATGGTCTCATCTGTCTCTGTTTAGCTGTCTCTCTGTTTAGCATGGTCTCATCTGTCTCTCTGTTTAGTTTAGCATGGTCTCATCTGTCTCTCTGTTTAGCATGGTCTCATCTGTCTCTCTGTTTAGCATGGTCTCATCTGTCTCTCTGTTTAGCATGGTCTCATCTGTCTCTCTGTTTAGCATGGTCTCATCTGTCTCTCTGTTTAGCATGGTCTCATCTGTCTCTCTGTTTAGCATGGTCTCATCTGTCTCTCTGTTTAGCATGGTCTCATCTGTCTCTCTGTTTAGCATGGTCTCATCTGTCTCTCTGTTTAGCATGGTCTCATCTGTCTCTCTGTTTAGCATGGTCTCATCTGTCTCTCTGTTTAGCATGGTCTCATCTGTCTCTCTGTTTAGCATGGTCTCATCTGTCTCTCTGTTCTATCTGTCTCATGTTTAGCATGGTCTCATCTGTCTCTCTGTTTAGCATGGTCTCATCTGTCTCTCTGTTTAGCATGGTCTCATCTGTCTCTGTCTCTGTTTAGCATGGTCTCATCTGTCTCATCTCTGTTTAGCATGGTCTCTCTGTCTCTGTTTAGCAGGGTCTCATCTGTCTCTCTGTTTAGCATGGTCTCATCTGTCTCTCTGTTTAGCATGGTCTCATCTGTCTCTCTGTTTAGCATGGTCTCATCTGTCTCTCTGTTTAGCATGGTCTCATCTGTCTCTCTGTTTAGGTCTCATCTGTCTCTCTGTTTAGCATGGTCTCATCTGTCTTCTGTTTAGCATGGTCTCATCTGTCTCTCTGTTTAGCATGGTCTCATCTGTCTCTCTGTTTAGCATGGTCTCATCTGTCTCTCTGTTTAGCATGGTCTCATCTGTCTCTCTGTTTAGCTCATCTGGTCTCATCTGTTTAGCATGGTCTCATCTGTCTTCTGTTTAGCATGGTCTCATCTGTCTCTCTGTTTAGCATGGTCTCATCTGTCTCTCTGTTTAGCATGGTCTCATCTGTCTCTCTGTTTAGCATGGTCTCATCTGTCTCTCTGTTTAGCATGGTCTCATCTGTCTCTCTGTTTAACATGGTCTCATCTGTCTCTCTGTTTAGCATGGTCTCATCTCTGTCTCTGTTTAGCAGGGTCTCATCTGTCTCTCTGTTTAGCATGGTCTCATCTGTCTCTCTGTTTAGCATGGTCTCATCTGTCTCTCTGTTTAGCATGGTCTCATCTGTCTCTCTGTTTAGCATGGTCTCATCTGTCTCTCTGTTTAGCATGGTCTCATCTGTCTCTCTGTTTAGCATGGTCTCATCTGTCTCTCTGTTTAGCATGGTCTCATCTGTCTCTCTGTTTAGCATGGTCTCATCTGTCTCTCTGTTTAGCATGGTCTCATCTGTCTCTCTGTTTAGCATGGTCTCATCTGTCTCTCTGTTTAGCATGGTCTCATCTCTGTCTCTGTTTAGCAGGGTCTCATCTGTCTCTCTGTTTAGTCTCATCTGTCTCTCTGTTTAGTAAGGTCTCATCTGTCTCTCTGTTTAGCATGGTCTCATCTGTCTCTCTGTTTAACATGGTCTCATCTCTGTCTCTCTGTTTAGCATGGTCTCCCTGTTTAGCATGGTCTCATCTGTCTCTCTGTTTAGCATGGTCTCATCTGTCTCTCTGTTTAGCATGGTCTCATCTGTCTCTCTGTTTAGCATGGTCTCATCTGTCTCTCTGTTTAGCATGGTCTCATCTGTCTCTCTGTTTAGCATGGTCTCATCTGTCTCTCTGTTTAGCATGGTCTCATCTGTCTCTCTGTTTAGCATGGTCTCATCTGTCTCTCTGTTTAGCATGGTCTCATCTGTCTCTCTGTTTGGCGCGGTCTCATCTGTCTCTCTGTTTGGCATGGTCTCATCTGTCTCTCTGTTTAGCATGGTCTCATCTGTCTCTCTGTTTAGCATGGTCTCATCTGTCTCTCTGTTTAGCATGGTCTCATCTGTCTCTCTGTTTAGCATGGTCTCATCTGTCTCTCTGTTTAGCATGGTCTCATCTGTCTCTCTGTTTAGCATGGTCTCATCTCTGTCTCTGTTTAGCAGGGTCTCATCTGTCTCTGTTTAGCATGGTCTCATCTGTCTCTCTGTTTAACATGGTCTCATCTGTCTCTCTGTTTAGCATGGTCTCATCTGTCTCTCTGTTTAGCATGGTCTCATCTGTCTCTCTGTTTGGCATGGTCTCATCTGTCTCTCTGTTTAGCATGGTCTCATCTGTCTCTCTGTTTAGCATGGTCTTTCTGTTTAGCATGGTCTCTCTGTTTAGCATGGTCTCTCTGCTTAGCATGGTCTCATCTGTCTCTCTGTTTAGCATGGTCTCCCTGTTTAGCATGGTCTCATCTGTCTCTCTGTTTAGCATGGTCTCATCTGTCTCTCTGTTTAGCATGGTCTCATCTGTCTCTCTGTTTAGCATGGTCTCATCTGTCTCTCTGTTTAGCATGGTCTCATCTGTCTCTCTGTTTAGCATGGTCTCATCTGTCTCTCTGTTTAGCATGGTCTCATCTGTCTCTCTGTTTAGCATGGTCTCATCTGTCTCTCTGTTTAGCATGGTCTCATCTGTCTCTCTGTTTAGCATGGTCTCATCTGTTTAGCTCATCTGTTTAGCATGGTCTCATCTGTCTCTCTGTTTAGCATGGTCTCATCTGTCTCTCTGTTTAGCATGGTCTCATCTGTCTCTCTGTTTAGCATGGTCTCATCTGTCTCTCTGTTTAGCATGGTCTCATCTGTCTCTGTTTAGCAATCTGTCTCTCTGTTTAGCATGGTCTCATCTGTCTCTGTTTAGCATGGTCTCATCTGTCTCTCTGTTTAGCATGGTCTCATCTGTCTCTCTGTTTAGCATGGTCTCATCTGTCTCTCTGTTTAGCATGGTCTCATCTGTCTCTCTGTTTAGCATGGTCTCATCTCTCTCTCTGTTTAGCATGGTCTCCCTGTTTAGCATGGTCTCATCTGTCTCTCTGTTTAGCATGGTCTCCCTGTTTAGCATGGTCTCATCTGTCTCTCTGTTTAGCATGGTCTCCCTGTTTAGCATGGTCTCATCTGTCTCTCTGTTTAGCATGGTCTCATCTGTCTCTCTGTTTAGCATGGTCTCATCTCTGTCTCTGTTTAGCAGGGTCTCATCTGTCTCTCTGTTTAGCATGGTCTCATCTGTGTCTCTGTTTAACATGGTCTCATCTGTGTCTCTGTTTAGCATGGTCTCAGCATGGTCTCTCTGTTCAGCATGGTCTCATCTGTTTAGCATGTTCTCATCTGTCTCTCTGTTTAATGGTCATCTGGTTTAGCTGGTCTCATCTGTGTCTCTGTTTAATCATGGTCTCATCTGTGTCTCTGTTTAGCATGGTCTCTCTGTTTAGCATGGTCTCATCTGTTTAACATGGTCTCATCTGTGTCTCTGTTTAACATGGTCTCATCTGTCTCTCTGTTTAGCATGGTCTCTCTGTTTAGCATGGTCTCCCTGTTTAGCATGGTCTCATCTGTTCTGTTTAGCATGGTCTCATCTGTGTCTCTGTTTAGCATGGTCTCATCTGTTCAGCATGGTCTCTCTGTTTAGCATGTTCTCATCTGTCTCTCTGTTTAACATGGTCTCATCTGTGTCTCTGTTTAACATGGTCTCATCTGTCTCTCTGTTTAGCATGGTCTCTCTGTTTAGCATGGTCTCTCTGTTTAACATGGTCTCATCTGTGTCTCTCATCTGTTTAGCATGGTCTGTTTAACATGGTCTCATCTGTCTCTCTGTTTAACATGGTCTCATCTGTGTCTCTGTTTAGCATGGTCTCATCTGTTTAGCATGGTCTCATCTGTTCAGCATGGTCTCTCTGTTCAGTTTAGCATGGTCTCATCTGTCTCTCTGTTTAGCATGGTCTTTCTGTTTAGCATGATCTCTCTGTTTAGCATGGTCTCATCTGTCTCTCTGTTTAGCATGGTCTCTCTGTTTGGCATGGTCTCATCTGTCTCTCTGTTTAGCATGGTCTCATCTGTCTCTCTGTTTAGCATGGTCTCATCTGTCTCTCTGTTTAGCATGGTCTCATCTGTCTCTCTTGTTTAGCATGGTCTCATCTGTCTCTCTGTTTAGCATGGTCTCATCTGTCTCTCTGTTTAGCATGGTCTCATCTGTCTCTCTGTTTGGCATGGTCTCATCTGTCTCTCTGTTTAGCATGGTCTCATCTGTCTCTCTGTTTAGCATGGTCTCATCTGTCTCTCTGTTTAGCATGGTCTTTCTGTTTAGCATGGTCTCTCTGTTTAGCATGGTCTCATCTGTCTCTCTGTTTAGCATGGTCTCTCTGTTTGGCATGGTCTCATCTGTCTCTCTGTTTAGCATGGTCTCATCTGTCTCTCTGTTTAGCATGGTCTCATCTGTGTCTCTGTTTTGCATGATCTCATCTGTCTCTCTGTTTATCTGTCTCTCTGTTTAGCATGGTCTCATCTGTCTCTCTGTTTAGCATGGTCTCATCTGTCTCTCTGTTTAGCATGGTCTCATCTGTCTCTCTGTTTAGCATGGTCTCATCTGTCTCTCTGTTTAGCATGGTCTCATCTGTCTCTCTGTTTAGCATGGTCTCATCTGTCTCTGTTTAGCAGGGTCTCATCTGTCTCTCTGTTTAGCAGGGTCTCATCTGTCTCTCTGTTTAGCAGGGTCTCATCTGTCTCTCTGTTTAGCAGGGTCTCATCTGTATCTCTGTTTAGCATGGTCTCATCTGTCTCTCTGTTTAGCATGGTCTCATCTGAACCTCTCTGTTTAGCATGGTCTCATCTGTCTCTGTTTAGCATGGTCTCATCTGTCTCTCTGTTTAGCATGGTATCATCTGTCTCTCTGTTTAGCATGGTCTCATCTGTCTCTCTGTTTAGCATGGTCTCATCTGTCTCTCTGTTTAGCATGGTCTTTCTGTTTAGCATGGTCTCTCTGTTTAGCATGGTCTCATCTGTCTCTCTGTATAGCATGGTCTCTCTGTTTAGCATGGTCTCATCTGTCTCTCTGAATAGCATGGTATCTCTGTTTAGCATGGTCTCATCTGTCTCTCTGTTTAGCATGGTCTCATCTCTCTCTCTGTTTAGCATGGTCTCATCTCTGTCTCTGTTTAGCAGGGTCTCATCTGTCTCTCTGTTTAACATGGTCTCATCTGTGTCTCTGTTTAACATGGTCTCATCTGTGTCTCTGTTTAGCATGGTCTCTCTGTTTAGCATGGTCTCTCTGTTTAGCATGTTCTCATCTGTCTCTCTGTTTAACATGGTCTCATCTGTGTCTCTGTTTAACATGGTCTCATCTGTGTCTCTGTTTAGCATGGTCTCTCTGTTTAGCATGGTCTCTCTGTTTAACATGGTCTCATCTGTGTCTCTGTTTAACTTGGTCTCATCTGTGTCTCTGTTTAGCATGGTCTCTCTGTTTAGCATGGTCTCTCTGTTTAGCATGGTCTCTCTGTTCAGCATGGTCTCATCTGTGTGTCTGTTTAGCATGGTCTCTCTGTTTAGCATGGTCTCTCTGTTTAGCATGGTCTCTCTGTTTAGCATGTTCTCATCTGTCTCTCTGTTTAACATGGTCTCATCTGTGTCTCTGTTTAACATGGTCTCATCTGTGTCTCTGTTTAGCATGGTCTCTCTGTTTAGCATGGTCTCTCTGTTTAACATGGTCTCATCTGTGTCTCTGTTTAACATGGTCTCATCTGTCTCTCTGTTTAACATGGTCTCATCTGTGTCTCTGTTTAGCATGGTCTCTCTGTTTAGCATGGTCTCTCTGTTCAGCATGGTCTCTCTGTTCAGCATGGTCTCATCTGTGTCTCTGTTTAGCATGGTCTCTCTGTTTAGCATGGTCTCTCTGTTCAGCATTGTCTCATCTGTTTAGCATTGTCTCATCTGTTTAGCATGGTCTCTCTGTTTAGCATGGTCTCATCTGTCTCTCTGTTTAGCATGGTCTCTCTGTTTAGCATGGTCTCATCTGTCTCTCTGTTTAGCATGGTCTCTCTGTTTAGCATGGTCTCATCTGTCTCTCTGTTTAGCATGGTCTCTCTGTTTAGCATGTTCTCTCTGTTTAGCATGTTCTCTCTGTTTAGCATTGTCTCATCTGTTTAGCATGGTCTCTCTGTTTAGCATGGCCACAGAGTTCTTTTCAGCCCTTTCCTCGCCGGTAACACATATTGATTATCTATTTAATCATGTTTACATTTATGTTGTCAGTTGGGGATAATATCAGGTTATGCTAACATATCCAGATAAATACACCCATCTACAATAAACAGATTTTAATCTGGGACAAATGTTCTTATCCATACCTGGAGAGTTTACATAGTGACCGCCTATTTGCTAGAATGACTTAAGCTGCTTAGTGTATTTTTCCAATTACCACGTGTGCATGATGAGGTGATTATCTAAGTAGCTAATTGCTCTGTACTTATAGAGAAACTCCCCTGAATGAAAACACAGAATATTTAACATTTCATCTCTGTCTGTCTGTCTGTCTGTCTGTCTGTCTGTCTGTCTGTCTGTCTGTCTTTCTGTCTGTGTCGAAGTTCAGCTCTGTTGGGTCTTCTCAGACATGTGGGTCATCTCAGACATGTGGGTCATCTCAGACAGAGAAGAGACCAGATGAGAAAAGGAGTGAATAGAGTTCTGAGGAGGCTGTAAGAGCACATATGTAGCACAGTATGAACCTTAAATCTCAGATGTCTCCAAACCTATATCATTCACCCCCTCACATCCTATAATATCCACAACCTTCCCTCAGAGTGCTCCAACAGAGTGATGGGTGAATGAGGCAAGTAGCGGTGTCCTGGATGTTCTGTTTGCAACGAACGTGCCAGCGCTGCCCTTAGCGGGGTCCCCGGACCGTCATGGTGACCTTTCACCCTACTGAAAGGGACGCATCTGTCACGACTTCCTCCAAAGTCGGCTCCTCTCCTTGTTCGGGCGGCATTCGGTGGTCTATGTCACAGGCCTGCTAGCCATTGCCGCTCCATTTTTCATGTATGGGAAAACCTGACTGACTTTGCTACAAGTACACACACATCTGACAGAATCTTACACCATCCATGGAGTCAGCAGGAGCAGGTACCCAGGGAGTATGATGGGATGGCTGCACAGTCCCAGGGGTTCCTTTTACAACTGGACCTATACCTGGCCACGGTTCACCCAGCTCCCTCAGGAAGGTAGAGAGTATCCGCCCTCGTCTCATGCCTCTCGGGGAGCTCTCTCGTAGTGGTCCAACGCCGTGCCTTCCTCTCTCCACACGGCGTTTGCCCACTACGAGGAGTTCACCCGCCGTCTTTGACCATCCGCCCGAAGGTAGAGCGGAGGGGGAACAACTCTTCCATTTGAGGCAGGGGACGAGGAGCACACAGTAGTTCCCACTTTTTCGCACCGGCGGCCAAGGTTCCGAACCTTGGCCGCCGGAGCAGGAAGGAATGACAGGGCCCTCATCGACCACTATCGATGCAGCTTGCGTGAGGATGTCCGACGGGAGTTGGCCTGCAGGGATGCAACCATTACCTTTGACCAACTGGTGGATCTGTCCATCCGTGTGGATAACCTGCTGGTCATCCGTGGACGTCCTGAGGGGGCTCTGTCGGTTCCATCTCCCAGCACTCCCGCTCCGGTGCCCATGGAGTTGGGAGGGGCTGCGCGTAGGGAGGTTGGAGTAGGGGCCTTCACGTGCACCATCTGTGGCCGCAGAGGGCACACTGCCGGTCGGTGCCGGGTTGGTCCCTCTGGGAGTTGAGGCAGCAGGCAGGGCACTCTGGCATCACCCCAGGTGAGTCTGCACCACTCTCATCCAGAGTCCTCTGTTATCCACCTGTTTGTACCTGTTTGTTTCCCTGAGTTCTCCCCGCATTCCCAGTATGAGGCGCTCGTCCCATTCAGGCGCAGCTGGGAATTTATTGAGAGAGCGTTAGCTCTTAGTTTAGGGATCCCCATTATTCCTTTGGATAGACCTTTCCCGGTTCACACTCTGGAGAGTCGACCATTAGGGTCCGGGCTAATCAGGGAAGCCACCATCTCCCTGGCCATGAAGACGTAGGAGGGTCACAAGGACAGAATCAGTCTCTTTCTCATTCACTCTCCTGCGTTTCCCGTGGTACTAGGCCTTCCCTGGTTGGCTCGTCATAACCCCACCATTTCCTGGCAACAGAAGGCTCTCACGAGGTGGTCGCGAGAGTTCTCAGAGAGGTGTGTAGGAGCATTCCCCCAGAATTTTGCCTTCTGTCATGACTGTCCTGAACAGGTCAGGTTACAGGAGACCACAACCCTACAGATTATCTCTCAACCCCAACAGAGGAGACTACATGACCCAAGCTGCAGCCAAGGTCTAAAGAGTCAACGAACCCAGAATAAAACACAAGTTTGAAGACAAAGAAATCCTTTTCTACCCAAGCTACGGATGAGTAGCTGTGTCTAAGCGGGTGAATTCAATCCGGACCCCCTTAGCCTCCAATCCCATTGAATATGGTATCTAAAGGGTTTCATTCCTATGCTGTGAGCTCTGAGCTACAGAGCTGTCTGTCCTCGGAAGACCCCTTCCAGAGCAAAGGGTGAGGGAACAGACTCCTAAGCCAAAAGGATACTGACCTCGGGAGGACGATCAGAGAGGTGGGCCGGAGTAGTGCGTCATCAAGTAGCCTAAACGGTCCACGCAGAGAATCCTCGGAGATCATCCCCATGTAATTACATCATTATATTCTGACCCATAAGAGCGGCAGTTTGGGGTAAGGCTAGGGTTAGAATAGCATAGCTGACAAATTCACCCAAGTCTATATTTCTCTCGTGTGCTTTCTTTTTTTCTCTCTCTCTTTGAAATCCCCATTTTGGGTAACACAAGCCATAGTGTGTTGGCCCGTTATACTAAGTTCTAATCAATAGCCTATAATGTGTTTTGTCTATGTGTATGTTTTATCATCAATTTAGCTTTTTAGTAAATAAATATTCAACTAAGATTGGTGTGCTACGAACTCATTGGTGAGACCTGGGTCCGTAAAATCGATATTCTGATATTCTTTGAGTTAATTTGGGAAATAGAAACTCAATAAAAACTAGTTTTCCCATGGTGCCCCAGGTTAATGAGTTAATAATTGCTTGATTCAATTAATCACGCAATTAGAAACTTTAATCATTCGATGAACAACAGTCGTCACATTAACTAATACAACGGCACGACACTTCTGTAAAAAGAAGGCGACTCATTTGACGGGGGGATTGTGCGATAAATCTCCTGGTAGACGCTGCACTTCCCAGGAGTCATGTGTATCCCCTGTCGCAAGCGGAGATGGTGGCATATGTCTCTGAATCCCTGAGTCAGGGGTACATTCGCTCCTCCACTTCACCCGCCTCCTTGAGTTTATGTTTTGTGAAGAAGAAGGATGGAGGTCTGGGCCCGTGCATTGACTATAGAGGTCTAAATCAGATCACGGTGAGGTACAGTTACCCGCTATCTCTTATCGTGCGTACAATCTGGTGCGTATCCAGGAGGGAGACGAGTGGAAGACGGCGTTTAGTACCACCTCAGGGCATTATGAGTACCTCGTCATGCTTTACGGGTTGATGAATGCTCCATCAGTCTTCCAATCCTTCGTAGATGAGATTTTCAGGGACCTGCACGGGCAGGGTGTAGTGGTATATATCGATGACATTCTGATATACTCCGCTACATGCGCCGAGCATGTGTCCTTGATGAGGAGGGTACTTGGACGCCTGTTGGAGCATGACCTGTACGTCAAGGCTGAGAAATGCCTGTTATTTCAGCAGGCCGTCTCCTTCCTAGGGTAATGCCTTTCCACATCAGGGGTGGAGATAGAGAGTGACCGCATTGCAGCCGTGCGTAATTGGCCGACTCCCACCACGGTAAAGGAGGTGCAGCGGATTCTAGGGTTTGCCAATTACTACCGGAGATGTATCTAGGTTTTGGCCAGGTTGCTGCTCCCATTACCTCACTGCTGAAGGGGGGACTGGTACGTTTGCAATCGACGACTGAGGCGGACAGGACTTTTGGCCACCTGAGGGCTCTGTTTACCTCGGCTCCTGTGCTGGCCCATCCTGATCCCTCTTTGGCGTTCATAGTGGAGATGGACGTGTCCGAGGCTGGGATAGGAGCCGTGCTCTCTCAGCACTCGGGCACGCCACCGAAGCTCCGCCCCTGTGCTTTCTTCTCGAGGAAGCTCAGCCCAGTGGAGCGGAACTAAGATGTAGGGGACCAGGAGCTGTTGGCTGTGGTTAAGGCTTTGAAGGAGTGGAGACATTGGCTTGAGGGGGCTAAACACCCTTTCCTCATCCGGACTGACCAGTACATCCGGGCAGCGAGGAGACTGAACCCTCGCCAGGCAAGGTGGGCCATGTTTTTCACCTGTTTTGTGTTTACCCTGTCCTACAGACCAGGTTCCCAGAATGTGAAGGCAGACGCACTGTCCCGGCTGTATGACACAGAGGAGCGGCCCATGGATCAGACTCCCATTCTCCAGGCCTCCTGCCTGGTAGCGCCAGTCGTGTGGGAGCTGGACACGGACATTGAGCAGGTGTTGCGTACAGAGCTCGCTCCCCTCCAGTGTCCCGTCGGGCATATGTACGTTCCATCTGCTGTCCGTGACCAGTTGATCTATTGGGCCCACACGTCACCCTCCTCTGGTCATCCGGGGATCGGTCGGACGGTGAGCTGTCTGACTGGGAAGTACTGGTGTCCCACCTTGGCTCGGGACGTGAGGGTTTATGTTTCCTTCTGCTCGGTGTGTGCTCAGTGTAAGGCTCCTAGACACCTGTCCAGAGGTAAGTAACACCCCTTACCCGTTCCACAACGGCCTTGGTCACACCTGTCGGTGGATTTTCTAACGGATCTTCCTCCCTCACAGGGAAACACCACGATCCTGGTCGTTGTGGATCGTTTCTAAGTCCTGTCATCTCCTCCCCCTCCCCCTGCCCGGTCTCCCTACGGCCCTACAAACTGCGGAGGCCCTGTTTACACATGTCTTCCGGCACTACGGGGTGCCTGAGGTTATAGTGTCTGATCGAGGTCCCCAGTTCACTTCGAGAGTCTGGATGGCGTTCATGGAACTTTTGGGGGTCTCGATCAGCCTCACCTCGGGTTTTCACCCTGAGAGTAAGGGACAGGTGGAGAGAGTGAACCAGGATGTGGGCAGGTTTCTGCGATCCTATTGCCATCCTGGGCAGAGATGGCGCAGAACTCGCTCCTCCACTCCTCCACTAACCTCTCCCCCTTTCAGTGTGTATTGGGGTACCAGCCGGTTCTGGCACCGTGGCATCAGAGTCAGACTGAGGCTCCTGCGGTGGACGATTGGTTCCGGCGCACGGAGGAGACCTGGGAAGCCGCCCATGGGCAGCTCCAGCAGGGCACGCTGTGCCAAAAGACCAGCGCGGACCGTCACCACAGTGAGGCCCCGGTGTTTGCACCGGGGGACAGCCCCTCCGCCTGGCCTGTCGGAAGCTGGGCCTGCGGTTTGTGGGTCCATTCAAAGAGTGAACGAGGTATGTTAAGGTTACAGCTTCCCCCCGATTACCATATTAACCCCTCGTTCCATGTGTCTCTCCTCAGGCCGGTGGTAGCTGGTCCGCTCCAGTTGTCTGAGGTGCGGGAGGTTCCTCCGCACCCTCTGGACATCGAGGGGGTCCCGGCGTACTCCGTCCGTTCCATCCTGGATTCGAGGCGTCGGGTGAGGGGCCTTCAGTACCTCGTGGAGTGGGAGGGGTACGGTCCGGAGGAGAGGTGCTGGGTTCCGGTGGCTGATGTATTGGACCCTGAACTGCTGCGGGAACTCCACCATCGCCCCGCTGGAGCCGTGCATGGGAGGGAGGGGTACTCTCATGACTTCGGCCGAAGTCTGCTCCTCTCCTTGTTCGTGAGGCGTTCAGCGGTAGACGTCACCGGCTTTCTAGCCATCGCCGCTCCATTTTTCATGTATCCATTTGTTTTGTCTTGTTCCCTGCACACCTGGTTTTCATTCCCCAAAAATCTACATGTATTTATTCCTCTGTTCCCCATCATGTCTTTGTGTAAGATTGTTTGTGTTACGTATGTATTGTTGACGCGCCAGACCGGCTTGGTTTTTTCCGTGTTATTTTTTCACAAAGATGTTTATTGTTAAACATAATTCTTGTCACTGTTTTGCGCATTTTGCACTTTTGCCTAAATAAAGTGTGCGCCTGTTCACAAATCTCTGTTCTCCTGCACCTGACTTCGCTACCAGGACACACACATCTGACAGCATCTGACAGACTCTGACTCTTCCCCCCTGTACACACAGGGATGTAGTTGTCTGAAAGTAAAGAAACAAACATGTTCAATATAGTGACATAGATTGTGTGAATGATGCTGTGAAATTCAATGAAATAACACTTGATTCAGAGAAGATTAATCAATCAGCAGAGAGGGTGACTGAGCACCTTGACCAAACCGACCCCGCACATGCATCCGGGTGTGCCATCACGCTCATGTTGATTTTGTCTATCCCTACCAGACGCATACATGATACGCAGATTAAAATACAAAAACCAACTGTGAACCAACTATATTAATTTGGGGACAGGTTGAAACCCACATTAATCATTCATGGACATTTTGCTAGCCTGCTGTTGCTAGCTAATTTGCCCTTGGATAAAAACATTGGGTTGTTATTTTACCTGAAATGTATATGGTTCTTTTTTTTCTGGATCTTTGCAGAATTTTAAGTCACATAAAATCATGTGTTCTCTACTCCAACAATTAATCCACAGATAAAAGGGAACACCTAGTTAGTTTTCTTTGATTAATAGCTCCTTTTCATCTTTCAATCAACCACATGGGTTAATATGTTTGTGAAAACCAATGAGAAGTTGGGAGGGGCGGGACTTGCAGCGCATCAAGCATCTGACCTGGCTATGCAGACACTCGCGAGCAGTTAGGATGAATTGATTGAATAACACGTACAGTATGTTTATTTTGTGACGTAGCCAGTCTAGTCAACATGGAGGACTGCATCATGCAGATGTAATAAATACATTGTTGGTCTCCGGGGTGCTGCAGCGGTCTAAGGCACTTCACCGCAGTGCTTGAGGCGTTACTATAGACCCGGGTTAGATCCCAGACATTTACATTTACATTTAAGTCATTTAGCAGACTGTGTCACAACCGTCCGTGACCGGGAGTCCCATAGGGCAGTGCACAATTGGCCCAGCGTGGTCCGGGTTAGGGGAGGGTTTGGCCGGGGGGGCTTGACTTGGCTCATCACGATCTAGAGACTCCTTGTGGTGGCCGGGTGCCTGCAGGCTGACTTCGGTTGTCAGTTGAACGGAGTTTCCTTTGACACATTGGTGCATTAAACCTTTGCCTCTCCCGAGTCCGTTGGGGAGTTGCAGTGATGAGACAAGATCGAAAAAAACAAAAAATGAAGAAAAAAAACCAATGTCGTTTTGTGTAGGTTGCATCAATATAACAGGAAACTATCCTGAAAATAGTTTTTAAAGGGGGCTGAAATTACTCATTTTGCCATGGTTTCATCCTCCTCATTAGGAAATGCAACTGAGAATGAGATTTGGGTCACGGAGGCGTGCTTCGATGTGAATGTCTCTTGTGTGTGTATTCGCACGTGCGAAGCGTTTGTACATTCACTCTGCCAAAACAGTACACAGTTAGTCACTCACTTCTAGGTAACTTGAAAATGTCTAAACATGTATTGTGTATGGAAGTAGCAAGCTAGCCAACTTCTTTCACGAGTTAACTTCAGCGCCGGTGTGCGATTGTGGCAAAGTTGGTTTGACTTTGGATAACCTATCTGTGGGGTTAGTTAGGGACCATCAATGAAATACACAATTTAAATGGGGCAATATTTTCATGTTGTACACCTTTTAGTTTTGTCATTAAATGCTTTCAATATATTGTATATGAATTTATACAATTTATTGTTGATGTTAGGTTTTTAAGTCGTTGAAATTTGGAGCTATTGAAACATAAAAATATTGTCCCATGTACATTGTACATTTTCCTGATGGTACTTAGCTACCGCCATAGGGATATCCAAAGTCAAACCAAATTTACCACGGTCAGTGTGCATTCCACACCCTCATGTTGGGCATTACAATCGAGTAGCCTTTAGCTGCACTACGAATTGGTGATTACTTGTTAATTGGTGATTACTTGGGAATTGGTGATTACGATTTGTGGTTATTTGTGCGATGTAAGATTCCTTACATCTCACAAATATCTGTTTTGAGCTTCATGACCAAAATGATCCTTTTTACACTTTGTAGTACATTTTCTAGAATAAAATAAATGAATAAATGTTTCTGACTTATATCGATTGCACATAGGTCGTTTTCAAACAGAGAAGTTGGTTTTTCGATTGTGGCTCTAACTTTCATCTTTGTTTTTTTCTCTCTCTCTGTTACAATTTACTTTTAGTTTCAGATTTACAAAAACGAACTGAAATATGATGAAATACAACATTTACATTTACATTTAAGTCATTTAGCAGACGCTCTTATCCAGAGCGACTTACAAATTGGTGCTTTCACCTTATGACATCCAGTGGAACAGCCACTTTACAATAGTGCATCTAGGTCTTTTAAGGGGGGGAGGGGGTGAGAAGGATTACTTTATCCTATCCTAGGTATTCCTTAAAGAGGTGGGGTTTCAGGTGTCTCCGGAAGGTGGTGATTGACTCCGCTGTCCTGGCGTCGTGAGGGAGTTTGTTCCACCATTGGGGGGCCAGAGCAGCGAACAGTTTTGACTGGGCTGAGCGGGAACTGTACTTCCTCAGTGGTAGGGAGGCGAGCAGGCCAGAGGTGGATGAACGCAGTGCCCTTGTTTGGGTGTAGGGCCTGATCAGAGCCTGGAGGTACTGAGGTGCCGTTCCCCTCACAGCTCCGTAGGCAAGCACCATGGTCTTGTAGCGGATGCGAGCTTCAACTGGAAGCCAGTGGAGAGAGCGGAGGAGCGGGGTGACGTGAGAGAACTTGGGAAGGTTGAACACCAGACGGGCTGCGGCGTTCTGGATGAGTTGTAGGGTTTAATGGCACAGGCAGGGAGCCCAGCCAACAGCGAGTTGCAGTAATCCAGACGGGAGATGACAAGTGCCTGGATTAGGACCTGCGCCGCTTCCTGTGTGAGGCAGGGTCGTACTCTGCGGATGTTGTAGAGCATGAACCTACAGGAACGGGCCACCGCCTTGATGTTAATTGAGAACGACAGGGTGTTGTCCAGGATCACGCCAAGGTTCTTAGCGCTCTGGGAGGAGGACACAATGGAGTTGTCAACCGTGATGGCGAGATCATGGAACGGGCAGTCCTTCCCCGGGAGGAAGAGCAGCTCCGTCTTGCCGAGATTCAGCTTGAGGTGGTGATCCGTCATCCACACTGATATGTCTGCCAGACATGCAGAGATGCGATTCGCCACCTGGTCATCAGAAGGGGGAAAGGAGAAGATTCATTGTGTGTCGTCTGCATAGCAATGATAGGAGAGACCATGTGAGGTTATGACAGAGCCAAGTGACTTGGTGTATAGCGAGAATAGGAGAGGGCCAAGAACAGAGCCCTGGGGGACACCAGTGGTGAGAGCACGTGGTGTGGAGACGGATTCTCGCCACGCCACCTGGTAGCAGAGGGAAGAGATGATAGGATGGAAGAGGAGAGAGTAGCGGGGGAGAGAGAGCGAAGGTTGGGACGGCGCGATACCATCCGAGTAGGGGCAGTGTGGGAAGTGTTGGATGAGAGCGAGAGGGAAAAGGATACAAGGTAGTGGTCGGAGACTTGGAGGGGAGTTGCAATGAGGTTAGTGGAGGAACAGCATCTAGTAAAGATGAGGTCGAGCGTATTGCCTGCCTTGTGAGTAGGGGGAAGGTGAGAGGGTGAGGTCAAAAGAGGAGAGGAGGAAAGAAGGAGGCAGAGAGGAATGAGTCAAAGGTAGACGTGGGGAGGTTAAAGTCGCCCAGAACTGTGAGAGGTGAGCCGTCCTCAGGAAAGGAGCTTATCAAGGCATCAAGCTCATTGATGAACTCTCCGAGGGAACCTGGAGGGCGATAAATGATAAGGATGTTAAGCTTGAAAGGGCTGGTAACTGTGACAGCATGGAATTCAAAGGAGGCGATAGACAGATGGGTAAGGGGAGAAAGAGAGAATGACCACTTGGGAGAGATGAGGATCCCGGTGCCACCACCCCGCTGACCAGAAGCTCTCGGGGTGTGCGAGAGCACGTGGGCGGACGAAGAGAGAGCAGTAGGAGTAGCGGTGTTGTCTGTGGTGATCCATGTTTCCGTCAGAGCCAAGAAGTCGAGGGACTGGAGGGAGGCATAGGCTGAGATGAACTCTGCCTTGTTGGCCGCAGATCGGCAGTTCCAGAGGCTACCGGAGACCTGGAACTCCACGTGGGTCGTGCGCGCTGGGACCACCAGATTAGGGTGGCCGCGGCCATGCGGTGTGGAGCGTTTGTATGGTCTGTGCAGAGAGGAGAGAACAGGGATAGACAGACACAAAATCTCTATTTAATAACTTACACTTTTTCGCCATTTGCATTTTATCAAATACGTCATGACTGACATTCTCATCCGACTTGAGTGAAAATATCAAAGCAAACAAACTTTCAACCCGTTCTTATCTGTTTACCCTGTTTATTTCAAAGGCTGCTAAAGGTCGCATTCTACAAAAGCAGAAGGGCACAAGGAGATTGTATGGGAGATATGTTAATGGAAGAAAACAAGAAGTGAAAGATGCAGATCATTGCCTATTTATCATTTCCCTTCACCACAAATGTTCCTAATTTCGGATCCAATCATTGTCACATCCTTCCGTCTCCAAATAAGACACACTGAAAAAGAACACAAGTAAGGGTAGCAGGTGTACTGTATCTTTTGTTTCTGTGACATGTATTACTATTCAAAGTCAGCTCATGTAGGTTTTATCAACTATTGTTGCTCTGGCCACCTGGGTTTTCTCTATCTACCGTTCACTTCTCTTTCTGGGAGGGAGGTTGGGAGTACATTCTAATGGTACAACAAAGCCAGCAGTCATTGCTCTTGATTCCAGAGTAGACATCGTCTGAATCAGTAACCGTCCACGTCCTGTGACTTTCAGTTCTCAGAAGGGATTGAGATGCAGGATATCAGTATGCTGAGGATTCCTGTGGTTCTCCACTGGGCTCTGATGTCCCTGCTTTGAGGCCCTTTCAAAGGACCAATCCCCAGACACCAGCTTATACAGGCATTTAGAAACCCACTACCAAGCGTAGAAGTTATCAAACTCTTCTAATGAATTTGAACAATTCTGTCTCAATTTGAAGACATAAGGCCCGGCTGAATGAACCATACAGAATCACCAGGTCAGCTTAAAACAGTAGCTGAAATGCCTGCCCATTTCCAAAAAGGATATATTTCCACATATAAATGTCCTGCTTTACAGGTGTGGGATCATAATTTGATCACTTTTTTGTTGAAGCAAAGTTTCCTGCACTGCAGGAAATATAGATGAGCAAAATTCACAGAACACTCGCACCAACACATGGTTATGTTAACAGTTTCCACTTTAATGTAGTCTAATTTTGGCCAGATAATAGCTTAACCACAGATCAAGCAACGTTATGGACTAATGTTAAATTCCTGTTGCTGCAAGATCTTTTTGCTGTGACAATACTGGTCAGATTAAGATCCTATATCTGTATATGCTTTCACAGCAAATATTTGGACAACCTGTAGTAGTGAATCATGCAGCATTCTGCCTCAGTGCATGTTTGCTGCTGGGGCTGGGAGTGCTACGGCAGCTTGTCCACTGCCGTGAGTCTCTATGTTGAGGTTGTACTGTTTTGATTCAGTGTCGTCTCAATAAGGCGCTGTGTGAAAGATTAGTCGTGACGGCTAGAGAGAGACTCAAGTCCTTGGCCTTTGAAATGAAAATGTAAAACCTCAATGTAAAATCTCTTCTATAAAGCTCTGTGGTGAGTGATACGGTACACAGACACAGCATTGAGAAGCCTGGATGTAAAATCACCAGAGGAAAACGAACATGAGTTGGAGTCTCTGACCTTGATGTGGGACTGTGGAGTGAGCAGAGGAGATCAAAATCACAGTGTCCTATATTTTCACAGTGTCCTATATTTTCACAGTGTCCTATATTTTCACAGTGTCCTGTATAACTTCTCTGAAAACCTTCAGTTGGGATTGATACAGTAGCCACAGAGTCAATATTACAAACGATTACACCCTTTTAACCTCACACACAAAATGTTTCTGGTTCCTCTGATACCCACAGTAACCTGGCAGTGTCCACCACTGAGACAGAGGCATAGTGGCTGAGTTATGTGTCTGCTCTGCGCTCAGCTCCGATTGATTTAAACCCAGGATCCTGTTAATCAGACGGAATGGGGAGCCACTGTTTCTCAGATGTGTCACATTCATGGGCCTTATTCATAAGAAGGCAGCTACACAGGGCAGAGAATCCATCACCCAACATTGCCACCCCCAGGGCATCAGAGTGGACTGTGGGGTGCACGGCTTCTATCAAGAGATTCCCATCATTCTCCTGAAATGGGCCGCGTTCTTTTGCCCAGCTCAGACACATAATCACCACTCTAAAGCTCCTTCTGCCATCACCATCGCTTCTTGACATTCACCACTTTAGTGGCACCACACAGATGATCCCACCAGCCACTTAATATTCAAGAAAAGAGAGAGACAAGGGAGAGGGACCATGGCAATATCATGAGTAGGCTACAGTAAGATGGCTATTTGTGTATCGTGTTTAAAATCTGAAAAATATGTATATAATCAATGGCCAGACTTTGGGGTGTTGTGGAACACAATGCATCCCTTTGATTATCGTTTCTGAAGTACACACATCAAGCTACAGTTGCTGTAATTAATCTACACTTGGCACCACTTACAGAGTCTGAGCCAATGCTGCTAAGGGGCTCATTTGGGAGAGTCAGGGGAAACAGTCATGGATAATGACACTCCTTAAACTCCAGTCTACACAGAGTGCTGTTTGCTTGCCCTTTATAACACCTCCACTGACATGCACAGTATACAAATGAGATGACATCTCCCACGTGGCCACTCTCAAAGGTTAGAGACTGCACACCGCATGGCAGATGAGGCCTTTTAATGAGCAATAGAAACCCATTTGATTAGTTTGGCTGAATTAGACCCAACTCAGCTATCCCATGTGCAAATACAAAAAGACCTAATGGTCAGTGGTAACAACGTGAGGTTTAATTAGAGCTGGGTGGAAAGACCACACCTTAGCAATTAGGCACACTCATGTGAGTGGATATGTACACAGAGACTAAGAGCTGAAGAACTGAAGAACTGAAAGACTCAGGTTATGCTCTTTTATCACTTGAACTTGGTTTGAAAATGATACAGGTCTGTTATACTGAATTGTTTAAATGTAGACACAGCGATATGACGTAGATTCAGAAAGTTAACAGCATAGTGGGTCAATTTCCACAACTAAGAGCGTTGAAGCGCGAGGCTCAACTTCTCAGCTGTTTTGGTGCCCTGGCTACCATGCTGTTAACAGCATGAAGCTAACCAGTGCACATGCACAGATAATGTGTCTGACCATGTGAGAGCGAAGTGTTGCATCTCGCCCATTTCAATATCTCCAGTAATTTGTCTGAGTCTACCTTTAAAGTGTACAAAACTTGTTTATAGTGTTAGAACAAAGTGTTTTGTCATTGCTGGACACTTTCTCCATGTTCCCCACCGATACCCTGTCAGAGAAACGTCCAGGATCTTCTTTAACATTTGAAGTCTAATGATGAATTTAAGACACAATGACATTGATCCACTTTGATGTTATAAGCAATATAGTCTTGTGAGCATAATCTATTTTATTGAATTTGATTAGCAAGTGTTTGGCCCCCAGCCTTTTTAAAGGAGATGATAACAGGGAAAAGGAAGCTGCCTACAACTGAACACCAGCCAACCCCTGCTGTTTCCCTCTTAGTGTCCATGGATTCACTTGACCCAAGATGGCTGCCACCAGTGTTGTAGTACTCGAGAACGAGTACTGTCTCGAGACCAGATATTGAGTGCCTTGGTCTTGTCTCTGTGTCGGATACATTTTGTACTCGGTGACCAAGAACCCGTTGGTCATTCTGAGCAATCTCCCCCGAATGCTCAGTTTGGCCAAGCGGCCAGCTCTAGGAAGAGTCTTAGTGTCACGACTTCCGCCGAAGTCGGTTCCTCTCCTTGTTCGGGCGGCGTTCGGCGGGCGATGTCACCGGCTTTCTATCCATCGCCGATCCACCTTTCATTTTTCCATTTGTCTTGTCTTGTTTTCCTTCACACCTGGTTTCATTTCCCTCAGTATTAGACGTGTATATAACCCTCTGTTCCCCACAGTTACGCATACCTAACACTTAGTGGTTCCAAACTTCTTATTTTTAAGAATGATGGAGGCCACTGTGTTCCTGGGGACGTAAAATGCTGTAGACATTTTTTAGTACCCTTCTCCAGATCTGTGTCTCAACACAATCCTGTCTCGGAGCTCTACGGACAACTCCTTCGACCTCATGGCTTGGTTTTTGCTCTGAAATGCACTGTCAACTGTAGGACCTTATATAAACAGGTGTGTGCCTTTCCAAATCATGTCCAAACAATTGAATTTACCACAGGTGGACTCCAATCAAGTTGTAGAAACATCTCAAGGATGATCAATGAAAACAAATGTCCTTGAGCTCAATTTCGAAGTCTCATAGCAAAGGGTCTGAATCAGATATTTCTGTTTGTTTTTTAAATACCTTTACAAAAATGTAAAAACCTGTTTTCACTTTGTCATTATGGGGTATTGTGTGAAGACTGCTGATGATTTTTATTTTAAAAATGATCCATTTTAGAATATGGCTGTAATGTAACAATGTGGAAAAGGTCAAGGGGTCTGAATACTTTCCGAAGGCACTGTACACTCCTTTCTTGAAACATGAATATCATAACAGCCTTTATATCTATTATAGACATGTTTATACAGTAGAGAACCAATAGGCCTTCAGTGTGGGACAGGTTCATAATTCTGAAAGGACAGCAACCGTAATTCCAGCGCACTCATGTAGGAGAGGGCACTTTTTGTAAAACACAAAGGTCCAGTGGTGTCTTGGAGAGTATATGCAGGTATAAACCGTATATCCACTTTTTCATTCAGTGGGCATTGCTTATACTCTTTCCTTAATCCCTACTGATGCGTAACTAAGTAGTGTAGTGGAGGCCTACGACTTATCAATTATGTAGTACAATGGAGAAATCATGCACAAAGTAGCCTACACAATCGTAAAGCAGGTGAAATATATTCACATGCAAGCAGCACACACAGCCTAGTTTCAGTGGAATATCCTCTGCAGACAGCAAGTGTGTGCAGCTCTCAACTGGTTTTGTCATGGAGCAGCACACAGAAGAATGACATAGGTAGACTGTAGGGTAGGGAAGACGTTTTAACTAAGGCAACAATGGGTATGCAAACCAGTGTTGTTTAGTAGGCTATTTGTGACGTACACAGGTAGCCTAGTGGTTAGAGCCTTGGGCCAGTAACTGGAAGGTTGCTGGATTGAATTCCTAAAATGACAGGGTAAAAAAAATGGTTGTTCTGCCCCAGAACAAGGCAGTTAACCCACTGTTCATCAGGTGCTGAAAAGGTGGATGTTGATTAAGGCAGCCCCCTGCACCTCTCTGATTCAGAGGGGTTGGGTTAAATGCAGAAGACACATTTCAGTTGAACACATTTAGTTGGACAACTGACTAGCTATCCCCCTTTCAATTGTCATCATGGGCCTGGGTGGACAGAGGCCAGGCCCTGACAGTCCAACCCAATCAGATAGATGTGGTTTAAGCATTGTTGTTGACTTAGACCATCAAATTTGTGTGTTTTTTCTTAGAAAAAAAAGTGTGATTTTGAGAGGGAAAAAAACATTTCATGTTTGGCACACAAAGTAACCAGTGACCTAAAGTTTAAAGTGGAACTGACAGCATTTTAACTACTTAAACAGACAATCATAATATTAGTCAAACATATCAAATTCCCAGTTTATGCTATAAAACTAACTTTATAAGACGTTTTAAAAATAGTTTCTATTTAACTCATTGTTCCATGACGTACACTAAGGCATTGTTGTTAGAATAGATGGATGCAGTTCAATGTGTGATTAATATAATTCACCAATACATTTCTTGGTAGGTTCAGGTTGTAAATCACAGCTGGCCTGGTACATTGTTTGCGGCCTCCATTCTGGATGCACTGTTTCAGTTTCAATGACTCAATATGGACAAAAACTGACTAATGTAATTAAGGCTGGGAATGTCAATACAATCAAACTAGCAAGGGCAAGAATCACAAGCCAGTCATAACGTGGCTAATAGGCTAGCGTATATATTTATGTAGCAAGCTAACAGTAGCTAGATAGCTAGCTAGCTGCTAGGAGGATGTCATGTCATGCCATTGGAGGAGTGGGTGAGTGACTGACTTTTCCCCCTCATATCGTTTTTCGGTAGCTATACACAGCTAGAGATGCAGGTGTCATTTGGTTATCTATCAAGAACTTGAACAACTGTTATACAGTTAGCCTATCTCTTGTGTTTGCAAATTCACTCTGGCTATCTACTCCAATTTCAGAGCACTCTCGTCTGAGTGTTTCAGAGCGCAGACCAACTTATGAATTTATGAATGCACAACACCTGCTGAATATGACTGATATCAGTAAACATAGGCAACAAGGTAATAACTGGTCAAGAACGCTCTAGATAACATGTAAACAGCCTAACCAGCTCTACTACGGCGAGTAAAATGGTCAGAGTGAGGTGTTCTCTCATTTGTGTCTGGAAGTAGCTAGCTAGAAAGCTAGCCAACTTTAGCCAGTTAACTTCGGTGCTTGGTTGGGACAAGCATGCATTGGCAGGCAATCTGCAGAAGGACGAGGAGGCTACAATTGTTAGTTGTTGATCTTGTTGTTATTGATGTGCATAACTGAGGGAGAGAGAGCTGGTTGTTTGATCAACAAGACTGTAAAGTTCCCAAATGTAAGAGGATTCCCATGGGAATTAACATATTTGCAGAAATCCATTCAGGTGTATTTTGTGACTTTTGGCAAATGTGTTCTAGTGATCTGAAGTCTCACTGTTGTTACTGCCTGTAAACACACAGTGCCGTTCAAAGTGAATGATGGCTGTCCCATAAGGCAAATGGTTTGTTTGTATAAAGGTCTACTCTAGTGCTGATTGGCTATAGCACACCGGTCTGTGTAGACTCCAGTCCTGGAGAAGACAGATGTTTTTATTCGGTTTTATCTCCTGCAGTGTCTACTAATTGTCCAAATGCACGGCTGCATTCCAACTCTATTTTGCTATAGAATTTCCACAAATGCCTAAGTATACGTAATTCCCAAACATTCTAAGAATTTATGAAAACATGAAAATGACCATATCTGGTCTCTTGTTATTAATTCAAAATGTGATTGGTTGACTCCACTGTCACTCCAAAATGTTGCACTAATACAGTTGAATGCCAGATGCCTTTATCTAGCTTCTGATGGCCTAGGTAATGTTGGACTTTGCTATCTAGATTTATCTCCCCAGAGGCCAGCAAAGAAAAATCCTGATTGGATATTTTTTTTTTTATCTTCAGTGTTAACCCTTTCCTTTCCAACAAAAACTGACCAGATTAAATCAGAACATAATTGAAAAATTATATAATTATCATTGTTATGATATTATTATAATCATTATTTTATAAATCCTTAGCCCTCTCGGAAGGTGTAGAAGGCCCATTGTTCCCCACTGTGTTTGGGTTAGTAATAATTTGTAGAGTGGCTCTATTTTCTATGTCCTGACATATTAACACAGAAATACTGGACATTTTCAACTCTTCAACAACCCCCCCCCCCCCCGGTCTTGACTCGGACTCGATTTGCTCCGGCCGTGGTCTTGAATCAGTCTCGCTTTAGGTGGTCTTGAACACAACACTGGCTGCCACTGCCTTCTCAGTTGCTGTCCCCGCCAGTCAAATGATTTGGGGAAGAAAGACACTGGTGCTAATTGCCTGTTACGTAATGTTGACAGTGGTTGTTGTCATCTTGCTGTAGATACTGGGAAATGGTGGTGCAAAGAAAGTTAATTGACGATGTGTGTGTGTGTGTTGGCAGCAGCTGAGGGAGGCTAGATATATGCTCCCTCTGGTCCCCTCTCCGCCAGCTGTGCCTCGTCACACCATCCCTGGGTCCCTGCCACCCCACCAGGCTGCCCTGACCCCTGCCACACATTCTACCACACTGCTACACAGTCAACCTGCCACACACACTCGCTCTGTGTGACTAACTGGGACTGCTGAGGGAGTAAACCACACATTAACTACTGTTTCTAGGTCACATCTGTCCTAGTGTACAAACGGGATGACACTTCCCCTCTAACTGTATATTTACATGTCACCCACTGGTCCTCTTTGAAACAAACTTGCCCCAATGCAACCTTGTTAGTGGAATTGACCAAATAAATACAAGATGTTTAATGTTTGCGTGTGAGGGCAACATTAGGATCTGAATACGCAGTATCTTTGAACATGTGGTAATACGCTATGGTGATCTGTGTGTCAGGTGCGACCGGCTCGCTTCCGGGTTGGAGCGAGCCGGTCGCATCCGTGCTTCGGTCTCCTTCGGTCTGCAGGTTGTATAACTTTTTCATTACATTTCATTACATTTCATTATAGTACAACGGTCTGATTTGTCTAATCTTAGCCATTTCTTCTTAGCTAGCTACATAGCCGTCGTTGTATCAAAGATAATTGCGTAATTATCGTATTTCGTCGTCCTCCTATCTGCCCAACACGTTCACCGTCTACCGTAGCACTGTAGTAACTATCACACTCAACTGAACGACTTGATTAGTGTAGTATTAGCTAGCTACATAGTTGTCTTTGCTGTCTTCGTATCCAAGATAATTGTGTAGTTTAGAGTGTGTAGTCTTAGAGTGATTATCTTAATTTACCGAGGTTAGCTAGCCAGCTATTTTGTCGTCCTTAATGTAGGAGACACTCCTAGCTAGCCAACAGCCAGCCAACGTCTACTGAATAGAACTTTCGCATTCCGGTCGCATTCCGCTTCGCTCCACAGGTAGTATCACATTTTCATTTCATTTCATTACAGTCCCAACGGTGTGATTTGTTTGATCGTAGCTAGCTACATAGCTAGCTACATAGCCGTCTTTGTTTCAAAGATAATTGTGTAGTCTAGAGCGATTTTCTAGGTTAGCTAGCCAGCTATTGTCGTTCTTTTAACGCAACGTAACGTAATCAACACTGCTAGCTAGCCAGCTAGCCCCAGAATAGCAGCATTGTAGAAACTTTACACTCAACGGAACGACTTGATTAGTGTAGTGTCAACAACGCAGCCACTGCCAGCTAGCCTACAAAGTCAACAACGCAGCCACTGCCAGCTAGCCTACCTCAGCAGTACTGTATCATTTTAATCATTTTAGTCAATTAGATTCTTGCTACGTAAGCTTAACTTTCTGAACATTCGAGACGTGTAGTCCACTTGTCATTCCAATCTCCTCTGCATTAGCGTAGCCTCTTCTCTAGCCTGTCAACTATGTGTCTGTCTATCCCTGTTCTCTCCTCTCTGCACAGACCATACAAACGCTCCACACCGCATGGCCGCGGCCACCCTAATCTGGTGGTCCCAGCGCGCACGACCCACGTGGAGTTCCAGGTCTCCGGTAGCCTCTGGAACTGCCGATCTGCGGCCAACAAGGCAGAGTTCATCTCAGCCTATGCCTCCCTCCAGTCCCTCGACTTCTTGGCACTGACGGAAACATGGATCACCACAGACAACACCGCTACTCCTACTGCTCTCTCTTCGTCCGCCCACGTGCTCTCGCACACCCCGAGAGCTTCTGGTCAGCGGGGTGGTGGCACCGGGATCCTCATCTCTCCCAAGTGGTCATTCTCTCTTTCTCCCCTTACCCATCTGTCTATCGCCTCCTTTGAATTCCATGCTGTCACAGTTACCAGCCCTTTCAAGCTTAACATCCTTATCATTTATCGCCCTCCAGGTTCCCTCGGAGAGTTCATCAATGAGCTTGATGCCTTGATAAGCTCCTTTCCTGAGGACGGCTCACCTCTCACAGTTCTGGGCGACTTTAACCTCCCCACGTCTACCTTTGACTCATTCCTCTCTGCCTCCTTCTTTCCACTCCTCTCCTCTTTTGACCTCACCCTCTCACCTTCCCCCCTACTCACAAGGCAGGCAATACGCTCGACCTCATCTTTACTAGATGCTGTTCTTCCACTAACCTCATTGCAACTCCCTCCAAGTCTCCGACCACTACCTTGTATCCTTTTCCCTCTCGCTCTCATCCAACACTTCCCACACTGCCCCTACTCGGATGGTATCGCGCCGTCCCAACCTTCGCTCTCTCTCCCCCGCTACTCTCTCCTCTTCCATCCTATCATCTCTTCCTCTGCTCAAACCTTCTCCAACCTATCTCCTGATTCTGCCTCCTCAACCCTCCTCTCCTCCCTTTCTGCATCCTTTGACTCTCTATGTCCCCTATCCTCCAGGCCGGCTCGGTCCTCCCCTCCCGCTCCGTGGCTCGACGACTCATTGCGAGCTCACAGAACAGGGCTCCGGGCAGCCGAGCGGAAATGGAGGAAAACTTGCCTCCTGCGGACCTGGCATCCTTTCACTCCCTCCTCTCTACATTTTCCTCCTCTGTCTCTGCTGCTAAAGCCACTTTCTACCACTCTAAATTCCAAGCATCTGCCTCTAACCCTAGGAAGCTCTTTGCCACCTTCTCCTCCCTCTTGAATCCTCCTCCCCCTCCCCCCTCCTCCCTCTCTGCAGATGACTTCGTCAACCATTTTGAAAAGAAGGTCGACGACATCCGATCCTCGTTTGCTAAGTCAAACGACACCGCTGGTTCTGCTCACACTGCCCTACCCTGTGCTCTGACCTCTTTCTCCCTCTCTCTCCAGATGACATCTCGCGTCTTGTGACGGCCGGCCGCCCAACAACCTGCCCGCTTGACCCTATCCCCTCCTCTCTTCTCCAGACCATCTCCGGTGACCTTCTCCCTTACCTCACCTCGCTCATCAACTCATCCCTGACCGCTGGCTACGTCCCTCCCGTCTTCAAGAGAGCGAGAGTTGCACCCCTTCTGAAAAAACCTACACTCGATCCCTCCGATGTCAACAACTACAGACCAGTATCCCTTCTTTCTTTTCTCTCCAAAACTCTTGAACGTGCCGTCCTTGGCCAGCTCTCCCGCTATCTCTCTCAGAATGACCTTCTTGATCCAAATCAGTCAGGTTTCAAGACTAGTCATTCAACTGAGACTGCTCTTCTCTGTATCACGGAGGCACTCCGCACTGCTAAAGCTAACTCTCTCTCCTCTGCTCTCATCCTTCTAGACCTATCAGCTGCCTTCGATACTGTGAACCATCAGATCCTCCTCTCCACCCTCTCCGAGTTGGGCATCTCCGGCGCGGCCCATGCTTGGATTGCGTCCTACCTGACAGGTCGCTCCTACCAGGTGGCGTGGCGAGAATCTGTCTCCTCACCACGCGCTCTCACCACTGGTGTCCCCCAGGGCCTCTCCTATTCTCGCTATACACCAAGTCACTTGGCTCTGTCATAACCTCACATGGTCTCTCCTATCATTGCTATGCAGACGACACACAATTAATCTTCTCCTTTCCCCCCTCTGATGACCAGGTGGCGAATCGCATCTCTGCATGTCTGGCAGACATATCAGTGTGGATGACGGATCACCACCTCAAGCTGAACCTCGGCAAGACGGAGCTGCTCTTCCTCCCGGGGAAGGACTGCCCGTTCCATGATCTCGCCATCACGGTTGACAACTCCATCGTGTCCTCCTCCCAGAGCGCTAAGAACCTTGGCGTGATCCTGGACAACACCCTGTCGTTCTCAACTAACATCAAGGTGGTGGCCCGTTCCTGTAGGTTCATGCTCTACAACATCCGCAGAGTACGACCCTGCCTCACACAGGAAGCGGCGCAGGTCCTAATCCAGGCACTTGTCATCTCCCGTCTGGATTACTGCAACTCGCTGTTGCCTGGGCTCCCTGCCTGTGCCATTAAACCCCTACAACTCATCCAGAACGCCGCAGCCCGTCTGGTGTTCAACCTTCCCAAGTTCTCTCACGTCACCCCGCTCCTCCGCTCTCTCCACTGGCTTCCAGTTGAAGCTCGCATCCGCTACAAGACCATGGTGCTTGCCTACGGAGCTGTGAGGGTAACGGCACCTCAGTACCTCCAGGCTCTGATCAGGCCCTACACCCAAACAAGGGCACTGCGTTTATCCACCTCTGGCCTGCTCGCCTCCCTACCACTGAGGAAGTACAGTTCCCGCTCAGCCCAGTCAAAACTGTTCGCTGCTCTGGCCCCCCAATGGTGGAACAAACTCCCTCACGACGCCAGGACAGCGGAGTCAATCACCACCTTCCGGAGACACCTGAAACCCCACCTCTTTAAGGAATACCTAGGATAGGATAAAGTAATCCTTCTCACCCCCTCCCCCCCTTAAAAGACCTAGATGCACTATTGTAAAGTGGCTGTTCCACTGGATGTCATAAGGTGAAAGCACCAATTTGTAAGTCGCTCTGGATAAGAGCGTCTGCTAAATGACTTAAATGTAAATGTAAATGTAGGTGCAGCACTTTTGACAGAGAATAACAGTTGACTGCACCTTTAACTCTACTCTCCTATTACTAAGGATGACCAACCTCTATTGTCTTAAAGCCTTGTAATTTGGATCATCTACATGTGTTAAACCTGTCTGGGGATGTGTTTGAACATTGCATATAGAAGACATATATTGAGTGTTCAAAACATTAGGAACACCTGCTCTTTTCATGACATAGACTGACCAGGTGAATCCAGGTGAAAGCTATGATCCCTTATTGATGTAATTTGTTAAATCCACTTCAATCAGTGTAGATGAAGGGGAGGAGACAGGTTAAAGAAGGATTTTTAAACATTGAGACAATTGAGACATGGCGTGTATCTATGCCATTCAGAGGGAAATTTGGCAAGACAAAATATTTAAGTGCCTTTAAACCGGGTATGGTAGTAGGTGACAGGCACACTGGTTTGCGTCAAGAACTACAAAGCTGCTGGGTTTTTCACATTCAACAGTTTCCCGTGTGTATCAAGGATGGTCCACCACCCAAAGGACATCCAGCCAAATTGACACAACCGTGGGAAGCATTGGAGTCAACACGAGCCAGCGTCCCTGTGGAATGCTCTTGTACCTTGTAGAGTCCATGCCCCAGCGAACTGAGGATGTTCTGAGGGCAAAAGGGGGGTGCAACTCAATATTAGGAAGGTGTCCCTAATGTTTGGTATACTCAGTGTACATATCTTACATTTCAGTCATTTAGCAGATACTCATATCCAGAGCGACTTACAGGAGCAATTAGGGTTAAGTGCCTTGCTCAAGGGCACATTGACATATTTCACCTAGTCAGCTCAGGGATTCAAACCATCAGCCTTTCGGTTACTGGCCCAACCTCTTAACCGCTAGGCTACCACCCAGCCCACATATTCTAATAGGTGTGATATCATCTCATTTTGACTTGATCGTTGTGTATACTGTATGTACGTAAGTAGATCATGTCCTATTACCACTGAGTATTAAAACACATAAGAAACACAGGCTTATCAGTAAACTTACTGCTGGGGTCTGATATACCACGAGGAAGTAAAGTCTGTTTAATAAAAGAACATTACTTTCCTCCATAAAATGTGGCACTGATATCCCTGGCTTTATCCCTGCCAGTTATTTTGGCATGTGTGGAATGGTGGGTCCTGTCAGCTTGTGAATGTTCTCGGCAGAGCCTGTCTCAGGGCGCAGGTCTGACCCTGTCTTCTGTCGGAGACCCACGGCTGGGGAAGAGAATGATCGATGATTTGTCCAGACTACGCTGCGTCACGGCACGGCAGAGGCGTCCAGCTGGCCTTGTTCCACGGACGCAGTCTTGTCACGGACACACAGACAGCGTATAGCAACGTCACCCCTCTCACACACTCTGTGCTGACAGCCTATTGTTCAAACGGTGAGGAAAACTTCCACATTTTGGAAATCGAGGGTTACAGTTTCAGATTCAGATTCTGAGTGTTTAATAGTCACACGTATAGGGTTGCAGGTGTGATTGCAGGGTACAGTGAAAATCTTAAGCTCTGAGCTCCAACATACAGGACTAAGTTAAATAAAATAATGAAACTAATGAAAATGGTAAAATGGTAAAACAACAACAATAGAAATAGATAGAAATAGCACTATATACAGTACCGGTCAAAAGTTTTAGAACACCTACTCATTCAAGGGTTTTGTTTAATTTTTACTATTTTCTACATTGTAGAATCATAGTAAGACAGCAAAACTATGAAATAACACATGGAATCATGTAGTAACCAAAAAAGTGTTAAACAAATCTAAATATATTTTATATTTGAGATTCTTCAACTAGCCACTCTTTTGCCTTCATGACAGCTGTGCACACTCTTGGCATTCTCTCAACCAGCTTCACCTGGAATGCTTTTCCAACAGTCTTGAAGGAGTTCCCACATATGCTGAGCATTTGTTGACTGCTTTTCCTTCACTCTGCGGTCCGACTCATCCCAAACCATCTCAATTTGGTTGGGGTCAGGGATTGTGGAGGCCAGGTCATCTGATGCAGCACTCCATCACTCTCCTTCTTGGTAAAATATCCCTTACACAGCCTGGAGGTGTGTTGGGTCATTATTCTGTTGAAAAACAAATGATAGTCCCACTAAGCCAAATCAGATGGGAAGGCATATCGGTGCAGAATGCTGTGTTAGCCATGCTGGTTAAGTGTGCCTTGAATTCTAAATTAATCACAGACAGTGTCACCAGCAAAGCACTCCCACACCAAAGCATCTCCTCCTCCATGCTTTACAGTGGGAACTACACATGTGGAGATCATCCGTTCACCTACACCACATCTCATAAAGAACCAAAAATCTCCAATTTAGACTCCAGATCAAAAGACACATTTCCACCGGTCTAATGTCCATTGCTCGTGTTTCTTGGCCCAAGCAAGTCTCTCTTCTTCTTATTGGTGTCCTTTAGTAGTTGTTTCTTTGCAGCAATTAGACCATGAAGGCCTGATTCACAGTCTGATGTTGAGATGTGTCTGTTACTGGAACTATGTGAAGCATTTATTTGGGCTGCAATTTCTGATGCTGGTTACTCTAACAAACTCATTTATTTATTTCACCTTTATTTAACCAGGTAGGCTAGTTGAGAACAAGTTCTCATTTGCAACTGCAACCTGGCAGTAAGAGTCTCCAGCTTCAGAGATTTTTGCAGTTCATTCCAGTTATTGGCAGCAGAGAACTGGAAGGAGAGGTGGCCAAAGGAAGAATTGGCTTTGGGGGTGACCTGTGAGATATACCTGCTAGAGCACGTGCTACGGGTGGGTGCTGCTATGGTGACCAGTGAGCTGAGATAAGGAGGGGCTTTACCTAGCAGAGACTTGTAGATGACCTGGAGCCAATGGGTTTGGCGACGAGTATGAAGTGAGGGCCAGCCAACGAGAGCATACAGGTCGCAGTGGTGGGTAGTATATAGGGCTCTGGTGACATCAGCCTGTCCCCAAGGGCCCTCACAGTGTTCTACAGGAGCACCATTGAGAGCATACTTTCAGGCTGCATCACAGCTTGGTATGGCAATCCTCTGCAGCAGAGGTAACTCTGCCCCCCTCCCCCCCACCTACCTTGTCACAACCCAACCGATTGGCTCAAATGCATTAAGAAGTAAATACATTTCACAAATGAACTTAACAAGGCACACCTGTTAATTGTAATGCAGAGTAAAAGTCTGGTAGGGGTGGGGGGGTCATAGGGGGAGTAGTGGGGAGCAGGTAGCTGACTGGTGGTAGTTGTTCAGTAGCCTGATGGTCTGATGGTAGAAACTATTGGCCAGTCTTCCAGTTTTTGCCATGATGCTCCTGTACTGCCCCACGTCTGAGTGATTGAAACAGAGAGAACAGGACATGGCTTGGGTGGCTGCAGTCCCATATGATCTTCTGGCCTTCCTGCGACACCTGGTGTTATAGGTGTCCTATAGGGCAGGTAGTGTGCTACCAATGGTGCATTCGGCTGCACATATCACCCTCTGAAGCGTCTTGCGGTCCACAGCAGTGGAGTTGCCATACCAGGCTGTGAAGCAGCCTGAAAGTATGCTCTCAGTGATGCTCCTGTAGAACACTGTGAGGGCCCTTGGGGGCAGGCTGAATTTCTTCAGCATCCTGAGGTTGAAGAGTGGCTGTCGTGCCTTCTTCGCCATGGTGTCCGTGTGGTTAGACCATTTCAGCTTCTCTGAGATGCTGAGGAATTTAAAGTTATTGACCGTCTCCACGGCAGACCTGTTGATGAGGATAGGGGTGTGTCTAGCCTGGTTCCTCCTGAAGTCCACAATCAGCTCCTTTATTTGGCTAACGCTGAGGGAGAGGTTGTTTACCTGGCACAACGCTGTCAGAGTGCATACCTCCTCCCTGTAGGCTGTCTCTTCGCTGTTGCTAATCAGCAAACTTGATGATGGAGTTGTAACTGTGTGAGGCCACGCAGTAGTGGGTATACAGGGAGTACAGGAGGGGACTGAGGAGGCACCCTTGTGGGGCCCCTGTGTTGAGGAGGTAATGTTGCCTACCTTCACCACCAGGGGATGGCCTGTCAGGAAGTCCATGATCCAGTTGCATAGGGAGGAGTTCAGATACAGGGCCGTGGGGCACTATGGTATTGAAGGCCGAGCTGTAGTCGATGAACAGCATCCTCACATATGCATTCCTTTTGTCCAAGTGGGTAAGGGCAGTGTGCAGTGCAATAGTGATTGCCTCATCCGTGGATCTGTCAGGAGAGTAGGCGAATTGGAGAGAGTTGAGTGTGTCGTTTAAGGAGGAGGTGATATGATTTTTTGGCTAGCCTCTCGAAGCACTTCATGATGACAGAAGTGAGTGCTACTGGTCGGTAGTTTTTCAGTTCAGTTACTTTCCCTTTCTTGGGCACGGGGATGATAGTGAGAGATTGAAAATGTCAGAGAACCCACCATCCAGCTGGTCTGCACATGCTCTGAGGGCACGGCTACGGATGCTGCCTTAGGAGCCCCTGTAACATACGCCTTGTGTCCCCCCCTGAATTTCTCCTCCACTTTGCCACTATACTTGTGTTTCACCATCTTGATCGATCTGCGTAGGTTGTATTTGTACTGTTGACCCAAACTATTGACCCCAGTCACATTGCCCTGTCTATAAGCAGCATCTCTCTCTTTCAGTTTTCCTATAAGGCTCCTATCAATCCATGGTTTTTGATTCAGGAACGTGTTCAAAGTCACTATCAGTAACATGTCATCTGTGTATTTTTTTTATGAGCTGGCATATTCATTGATGTTTTCTCCAGAGGAACCCAGAACATATTCTAGTCCACGTGATCAAAACAGTCTTGGAGTGTGAATTCTGATTGGTCAGACCAACGCTGTACAGACCTGACCACCGAAATTTCCCTCTAGAGTTTTTGTTTGTAGGGGGGAGAAGCAAGATGCAGTCATGGTCACATTTGCGGAAAGGAGAATGGAGTGGGCCTTATACCAGTGTTGAAAAGGCGTGTAACAGTGGTCAGGAGAATAATTTCCGTGAGTTAGACAGTCTTTTGTTAAAGTCCCATACAACAGTGAATGCTGCCTCCAGTTTGTTTTGGGTCCAATTAAGATATTTGAAAGCCTTTTTGTTGTCGGCTTGGGGCCGGATGAACACAGCCATGGAGGTAATCGCTGAAACTGACAGAGGTTTATAACTGACAACTTTGCCAATTTTATTGCAAACGTCCTTCTTTAGTGGCAACTCAGTCATGTGATAAGTACTGGATGAGTTTATTTCATTGAATATAGTGGGTGATTCCAGCTTGGAAAAGAATTAGAAACCTGGGCATACTGCCCATTTTAGCCTTACTTTCTGGTAATTTAATGCAAAACACAAAGAAAGACATTCCAAACATTCCATGTGAGAATAGGGGAGAAAAAAAAACAGTTCAATGGGCATGAAACCAAATTCATAAAGGTCGCTCAGGGAGAAAGGTGCAAGGGTAAAGATTTGTGGATCAATTGCTCGATCATAAAGAATGCTGTGTGCCAAAGTGACTGATGATGAGGACGCTTCTGAGTGGAGTGCTGCCTGGCTAGTAGAAAACACTGACACCACAATAAACAAGGTCAAAATCTGTCAGGAGAGGTGACTTAAAACCACCACTTTAACCAGGTTTCCATCCAAACGTTTTATGCTGGTAAAAAAAATTGGCTGATGGACACAGAATATGTGTCAGGAAACTTTCCAAATGTCGAGAAAACAAAATAGGCTAGATAATTCAGGATCTTTTTTTCTGTCAAATGATTTATGCGAGATATTTCGGTGAAAACGCTTTTATGTGGCAATATTTATATAATAACCATCATATCGAAGTAAACTTGGAGTCACGCAATGGCGTGTTGTGTGGTATGCAGTTTATTAGACCATAGATGAAATAAATGATGATGAACTTCACAGGGTGGGTCTTATTGTGGTGACATGATCATTGATGCTTGGATGCTGTTTAACATTTAAAAATAAGCTCGCTCTTTTGTCCATAATAATTTCCTCATGAAGGCTATACCCTACTCTTTATCTACGAGCTGTTGACTAGAGCTCACGTGCCAATACCAGAGTGGGAACACTCGCTATATAACACACATTGTTCTGTGAGAAAACCACCAGTAGAGTTGAAAATGTGATGGAAACCCAATGAGTTTGTAATTTGTTTTCAGTACATGGTAATTTAACCGCAAAATGTATTTTTCTGTGCACTACGTCGTCACGCACAGCCCTTTATCCCCAATAAGTCAATTTGATGGAAACACATCTCTGGTGGGAAAATGCACGTATTGTTTTGTTTAAATAGTATTTTATTTTCACTGCTATTTAGGCACGCCAAGGTAGACCAGCGGACAAAGGTCTTAAACCCTTGGAAGTTCTGATGTACCAGAACGCATGAGAAAAAAAATCACTTTTATAATGAATGATCGCATTTGCGTAGTGGCATAGAGCAGTAGAGTAGAGGCACTTAAAGAAGGTTACACACATTGGGTACATTTTTAGTAGCATAGGGTCCGGGACAAATGTGGGTTTTGATAAACATATTTCATGCAATTCATGCAAGTAATTTTAAATGACTAGAGATATTGACAAAATATTTGTTTATATTGCCCAAATTATCGAAATGGCAGGCTACTTTGACACATACAAACTGAGAATCTGAGATCAATAAAAACGACCTTGGCTTGAATCCATCAATAGCCTAGTCCTAGGTGTGTGGAGACATTGTAGGCTACAAGATGACGAGGATGCTTTCCAGTTTCACTGACTCACCCAATGATGCGCTGCTCAGTCGCTGGTGATGGCTGATGCGCTCGTGCCAAATGCATATCTCTCTCTTGTTGTACTTGGTAGTGGCATAGAGCAGTAAAACCATATTTGGAAGTAAAAAAGCCTACAGCATAGTCTTCTCTTTTCAGCAGGAGCCATTTGCTTTCCAACCTGTGTTTTCTCTCGATTGTAGTTGAAATACCTGAAAGGCCTGTTTTGTCTGCATGCTGTTTGTTCGCTGACAGATTCGCCTCGCGTTCCCGACTGCAGGCTATTCCTTGTTATTAGGCTTCAATCCACAACTAGGCTTTTTTTTTAAAAGAAGCTATTTATCCTCTGTGGCTAAATTATAGGCCTTCTCGTGGTGTAGTAGGCTATTCTGAATGATTTCATTACTTTCTGAACAGACAGTAATAATTCTATAACTGGCAAATGTATTTCAATTTATTAGGGGTGCTGTAGTTCCTTCATAATCCATCGCGCGGCTATGATTCTATAAGGAAATAAATGATGACGTGCAACGCTGGAGAGATGAGAGTTGCAGGCTCATGTCTATCAGAGCAGAGAGGGAGAGATCATAAAAAGTGAATCTTAATCTAGTTATGTGAGAGATACAGGCGCACGTCTCACACAACCAGCGCTACCCGTTGGTTTCACACATAGGCCTACAGTAGGTTACAATGTTGCGCAAACCATAAATCCAACCCAATCAACTAGTTGAATATTAGGTCAGTGCGGAAAATCTCATTTTTGACGTTATGTTTTTTGTTGGGACAGGAGAATTACTGAAGAGGCAACACGAATGAATTTTGATCGCCATTATTTTGTGACAAATATGTTTCATGCCACGATAGTTATTGGATCCGGCGAAACAGGTTCCGAAACAAAACAGTCCAAACGGAGAGGTGCACTGACCAAACCCTATTTAATGAGTAGGTGTGTGTGTGTGCATATTTATCTACCATTAGCACATACTAAGACATCTCTATACACTAGGTCCATGGTAGTAATAGGCAGTCATGGGTCATGAATATCTGTCTAAACGTCTATGCTGCTCACAGTCTATGTCTGCTCTGAGGTGGCTCAGCTCACACAGGTGAGGAGGACAGGGAGGCCACACTCATTACACATTCTGGCACTGCCCGTCCCCCTTCCCTCCCTCCCTCCCTCGCTCGCTCCTATCATTTATTTATTTGCGCCAGCCCTCAATTACACTCAGTGGTGCGGAGAGCGGGCCTGGGCGACCCCGGGTTCGACTGGCTAATGAACGAGGGAGACAGACCCCCTCATGTTTATTTCCCAGCTTCGTCGAGAGCAGGAGTCCCGGGAGAGACGGAAACAAGGCTGCAGAATAATAATCTGTGTTTTGTGTTTTAATACGACTGGTCTACTCCACAGGCATATGGATGGAGAGATTGAAGGATAAGGAGAGAAGCGTGCCACTTTTAGGGAGGGATGGTGGCGAGGTCTAAGGTGGGAACTCAGGCTCTCATTCCCTGGAGGGGAATGGCCGTGAATCAAGCTTTCTGTCGCTCCTCTGAAAGCAGGCGGCCATTTGAGTTCTACGCTAATAGCACCTCATTCTCAAATACAGACTAATCCATTTTCAAGAACCAGCGGTTAACTGGGGAGCAAATTCATGAAAGGGTTGGCATATGTTGAATATGAAACATTTTATTTTTCACTGAATAGATTCTTATTGCAAACTATCATCCATTTTCTAGATCACGGGACCCTAATGTGCTCGAATACATTTATTTAATAATTTGGTCACCAGCATTAGATAATAGGTTTGTAGTTGGACCATGGCGCTATTCTTTTTTTTTTTAATTTGACTTTTTACTCCAGCATTTTGGATTTGAGATCAAATGTTTCATATGAAGTTATCTTTTTTCACCTTTTATTTCAGGGTATTTTTTTATACATATCTGATTTACTGTTTAGAAATGAAAACACTTTATATACTGTATCTAGTCCCCCCATTTGAAGTTGTCAAGTACTACATTATTCGTGAGAAAGTTAGAGGCTACAACCAATAATGGGGAAGATTAGCGTGATCTTCGTCCCTCTGTAACTTTCTCACTCATCATCATTTCAATGCATTCATGATTATCAATAATCATGGTAGCATCCACATTCATGTAGCAGCGTTCACAAACATCAGCGTCATACATCCATTATTTTAGAGGGGCATGAAGTACATGAGGATTAATCATGATGATTAATCATTATCATTATGCCTAATCCTATGTATTTTTTCTGCATAGGTTATCTAAGCATACCTTTTTACCTGTTCAATTGTCATTTTTATAATGGGTGTCATGACATTATCATAAGGTGCCAGATTACATTTGAAGTGCATTCAGAAAGTATTCAGACCACATTACTTTTTCTACATTTTGGTACTTTACAGGCGTATTCTAAAATTGATTAAATAAAATATGTTCCTAGTTTAAATAAAGGTTAAATAAAAAATGTATTTAAAAAAAATCTGTACACAATACCCATTATAACAAAGCAAAAACAGGTTTTTAGATTTCTTTAGCAAGTGTATAAAAAAATAAAAAACAGACCCTTTGCTATGAGACTCGAAATTGAGCTCAGGTGCATCCTGTTTCCATTGATCATCCTTGAGATGTTTCTGCAACTTGATTAGAGTCCACCTGTGGTGAATTCAATTGATTGGACATTATTTACAAAGGCACACACCTGTCTATATAAGGTCCCACAGTTGACAGTGCATGTCAGAGCAAAAACCAAGCCATGAGGTCGAAGGAATTGTTCATAGAGCTCCGAGACAGGATTGTGTCAAGGCACAGATCTGGGGAAGGGTACTAACAAATTTCTTCAGCGTTGCTGAGCAATCAGCAGAGAGGAGCCTTGGTCAGGGAGGTGACCAAGAACCCGATGGTCACTCTGAGTTCATCTGTGGAGATGGGAGAACCTTCCAGAAGGACAACCATCTCTGCAGCACTCCAGGAATGTTTTTCAGCAGCAGGGATTGAGAGACTAGTCAGGATCGAGGGAAAGATTAAAAGAACAATGTACAGAGAGATCCTTGATGAAAACTTGCTCCAGAGTGCTCAGGAACTCAAGACTGGAGCGAAGATTCACATTCCAACAGGACAACGACCCTAAGCACTCAGCCAAAACAACGCAGGAGTGGCTTCGGGGCAAGTCTCAATGTCTAGAAGTGACCCAGCCAGAGATACAAAGATACCTCATGCGAGTCCTGCCCATCACCGGCATTTAAAATCCAATCAAATGTTGTGTGTGTCACTTTACACTCTCTCTTTGCTCTGTCATATCTTTGCTTCATGGTGCACCTGGGATAGAACCACTTACTAGGTTGAAGAGAGCTGGGGGCGGGGGTACGCTTTGTCTGGTCCAGGCAGTGTGCCCCCTCCACAAAATACGACTGACAGATATTTTTCTAAATAATTATTAAGTTTAAAAATGAAGTTAAGTCATTAATTTAACAGAAAAAAAAATCAAACTGGACAAATTTGAGGGGACACATGCCCTATGAGCATGATGCCTTCTATTCTTACAATAAAAGTGACTCCAAAATAGAATGCATTATTCACTTCCTTTTGAACAAAACATAATATGAAACATAACCAAAACAAGCTGTAAATGCATCCAACAGGCATGATGTGGTCATTTTGTGCATGGAATATGACACCAAATACTACACTTTTGAAATTTGTTCAAATCCTTACAGATGTAGGATCTTAATTTGAGCCAGTTTGCTACAGCAGCAAAAATATCCTGGAGCAACAGAAAATGTGAAATTATGTGGATTATAATTAATGGAATTTTTTTTGCCGGGGTTGATACATCTTCTCTTAGAGAATCAAGTCTGAATTTTTAAAGTGGACATTACAAACTTTAGAAGCCTCTACAAGTTTGCATTCACTGCTGTGCAGGAAAATTCTCAGCAACAAAAAAATGATCAAATTTAGACCCTACATGTATACAGTATGCCATATTCAAATGGAGGGACTAGATATATAAAGGGCTTTAAATTCTAAACGGTAAATCACTCATATATGAAAATTCCCTGAAATAAAAGGTGAGATTTTGTACTGTCATCTCAAATCCAAAATGCTGGAGTAAAAAGCCAAATAAAAACATTATAGAAGCACTGTTCAGCTTCAAACGTAAGGGAGTGTATTATCTAAGGCTGGTGACCAAATGATTAAATAAATGTATTCAAGCACATTAGGGTCCCGTGATCTAGAAAAGGAATGATAGTTTGCAATAATAATCTATTCAGTGCAAAATAAAATGTTTCATATTCAACATATGCCAACCCTTTCATGAATTTGCTCCCCAGTTAACCGCTGGCTTTTGAAAAAGGATCAGTCTGTATTGGAGAATGAGGTGCTGTTAGCGTAGGACACAAATGGCTGCCTGCTTTCAGAGGAGCGACAGAGAGCTTGATTCATGGCCCATCCATCTACGACCATTCCCCTTCAGGGGATGAGAGCCTGAGTTCCCACCTTAGACCTCGCCACCATCCCTCCCTGAAAGTGGCACCCTTCTCCCCTCATCCTTCCATCTCTCCATCCATATGCCTGTGGAGTAGACCAGTCGTATTAAAACACAAAGCATTGATTATCAATACCCTCAAATAAAAGGTGAAATTCTGTACTGTCATGACATGAAATGTTTGATATCAAAAACAAAATGCTTTTGTATAGAGCCAAATTAAAATGTTTGGCATCACTGTCCAACTACATTTTTTCCCCCCAGCTTCACTCTTTCTAACGTAACATGACTGTCCGGCTGTGTCATGTGGAAGTGTTGACCCCAATGCTGTGTGTCAGTCAGGAGGTGCTTGTCCTTCAGACTGACTTTTGACCGTGCTGGCCTAAGCAGAATTGTGTGTGTGTGTGTGTGTGTGTGTGTGTGTGTGTGTGTGTGCGCGTGAGAGTGAGTGAGTGAGTGGGTGGAGGAGTGGGATCAAGAGGCCTAGGTTGTGACAGAGCATTTCACAACATTTATACAAACTGAATCTGACTCATATTGTCAGATTCTTCAGTGTTTTATTTCAAACTGATTAATTAAACTGGTTGTTTACAAAGTGCAATTCAGAAAATACCATGTATTCTGTATAAACCTTCCTCCAGGGTACTTTATTACAGGTAGGCCTCATTGTCTCACATCAGTGCGAAGGCCGTCTGCACTCATCTCTCTGATAACTCGAAAACACTCATGGGAAAGCTAAAAAGAAGTTTGACTACAATATGCTGTCCTATTATTCGAAAATGTTATCAAGGTGACATCGTCCACTGAACCCCCTTGAATCCTCATAAGAGTCAGAGTTAATCTTAAAACTATAAACCTGTAGCTAATATTGACATTTATTTAATCACAAATTCTTCAATACCCTAATTCTACATTTAGCTAAGGTGTTTTGTGGGTGTAGAACAAGAGTTCATGAAAATCTAAATGTGCACGAAAATTAGCTAGCTAGTGTCTGCTTGCTGACTGAACCAGTCTCAAAGCAAGGGATGCTAACAACGACAGTTCACACACTCAATGCTGAAAACTCCCTCTACCTAGCCAGTGTAGTGATATTCTAGCTAATAGCACGAGCTTTCATGATAAGGCAGTTTCTGTTTTGCCGTGATTAGTGAGTTTTGCAGCACAGCTTGACTGCTTTAGGCTAGCTGCGATGTTATTGTATTGGCCAAATGTTACAAAGTAGTGAGGCACAGTGCCAGCTGTCAGATTCAGATTCATGCTGATTTCTTAGAACAGTCCCATAACTTTGGTTATTCATCAACAAGATTGGCAAAATAGCTACAGTAATGGCCATTCAAACAAGTTATCACTAGGCTCCTAGCTTGGGCAAGTTTGCTCCGCTGATCAAGCATGGTAGTAGTCAGTGCTTCATAGACACGTCATAGAGTTAGGAACTAGTGTTCGGCAGATGAGCAAAATCTAGATTTTTAGAGATGAGTTCCACGTCCTACAAGACAGATGGTTTGAAGGACGAGCATCACGTAGGAGTGACACCATCTGACGTGAGACAATGGGTAGGCCTAAGTTAGCTACACGTTAGGTAAATGCCAAGTTTATATCAACAATGACTTACTAATGTTGTTTAAAAAAGATAAGATACAGTAGATGTAACAAGTCACAGTAACATGAATTACCATCTGTAACATGTTAATGTATGTGTGGACATACTTTAGTGTGTGTGTGTGTGTGTGTACGTCTCTCTCTTGCTGTGCACCTCTCCTACTCTGGATCCAGGACACATTCACACACACTGCACCCCAGCGTCCTCGTTGTGTTGACAGTTGCTGATGCCCATACCATTGTGAAGGCAATAAAACACACTGGCCTCTCTGCCTGTGCATCGCAGGTCATCCAACCAGATCCTACCGATTCCTAAACGGATGACAACACAATCCAGAAGCCAAGTCCATGAGATTCAACAATGAACAATGAGAAATGTACTAATATGTGTGAAAGAAAAGAAAACTCAACCCTGACAGGCTCTCTACACATCCTCACTGGGAACAAAAAGAGAAAACAAAAAAAATGTATTTATCTGCTAATGATAAGGTAGAGGATGGACTCACCATGGCTGGCTGTGAAGACTGTGGAGGCTCGTTGGTACCCCAGCATCTTGCAGATCACTGTCCCGTCCAGAGTGTCAAAGCCGTCATCACACACCGTACCCCACTGCCCCGACCACATCACCTCCACTCTCCCACGAGTCCCCCCGCCAGCGATACGCACATTTGCTGTCACTGGAGAGAGAGACATTTTAAAATAACTTATGCATGCACATGATTAAACATGAATTGTACCGTATTCCAGTCCCATAGACCAATGAATATTCACTTAAATATGCAGGTAAATGAATACATATCATATTTACATATACAGTATGTCTTAGCGACGAGAGAGTCTATATCAGATATTGTGGGTAACCTGGCATTAGTGTGAGGTGTAGTGCTGAGTGTGTGTGTGTCTGTGTGTGTCTGTGTGACTTCACACACTCACCTGATCCAGCTGCTCTTTCACCCTTCTCTCCACGTGGGCCTATCTGTCCGGGACTTCCCGGAAACCCTGGAAATCCTAGGACATGAAGAGGTTGAAATTAAACATACACACATTTGTTTTACTATCCTTGTGTGGACCAAACAATTGATTCCCAATCAAAATCTTATTTTCCCTAACCCTAACTCCTAATCCTAACCCTTATTCTATCCCTAACCCTAATTGTAATCTTAAACCTAACCCCTAAACCTAAAATAGCATGTTTCCTTGTGGGGACCAGCAAAATGTCCCCACTTGTCTAAATCTTCCTTGTTTTACGATCCTTGTGAGGGCTCCTGAGTGGTACAGCGGTCTATGGCACTGCATCTCAGTGCTAGAAGCATCACCACATACACCCTGGTTCGAATCCAGGCTGTATCACAACCGGCCGTGATTGGGAGTCCCAGAGGGCGGCGCAAAATTGGCCCAGCGTCATCCGGGTTTGGCTGTTATAGGCCGTCATTGTAAATAAGAATTAGTTCTTACCTGACTTGCCTAGTTAAATAAAGGTAAAATAAAAAAATGAAAAATAATAATAATTCTGGTCCGCACAAGGATAGTAAAACTACACACACACACACACACCAACTAGTCCTCTTGTTCCATTAACACCAGCAAGTCCTCTTGGTCCTACGGAGGAAGAACAATAACAACAGATTTATCCCCAAAATCATAAAGGACACTTCATATGATTAAAATAACACATTACAGTAGGAGAATATATACAATTGTAATTCCTGTAATCAACAGTTTGAAGGACATGACAATGAGGGTCCCATAGCTCAGAGACAGGGTGAAATTCACCTTCAGGTCCTATGGGTCCAGGTAGTCCTGTCGGCCCTGTGTCACCCTTCAAATCAGGGGCCCCCTGTACTCCATAACGGCCCTGGGCTCCTGACAGATTCACAGCACACCGTCACACTCACTCTATAATGTAGAGGCTATACAGTACAGTACTATGTCACACTCACTCTACAATGTGGAGGCAATACAGTACAGCACTATGTCACACTATGTCAAACCCTGTGCTACCCAGGAGCACGAGTACAGGACATAAAAAGGCTGCTTCCGACTGTTCTACCACAGATGCCGGGAGCTGGCACTTTCGTAGTCCATGTGGGGTCAAACAACACCAGGAGGGCTAGCTTGGAACATTTGAAAATTGATTTTAAAGAACTGACTTTAGTATTAAACGACTCCAAAAAACGGCCAGTAATTTCAGGTCCAGTACCATCGTTGGGCCGCAGGTGGGAAAGATTCAGCAGACTGCTGGGATAACACATCTGGCTAAAATACTACTGTAGCTCTGCTGGAGTCACTTTTATTGATAACTTTGACACCTTCTGGAAACAGAAGATACTCTACAGGAATGACGAAGTCCATTCAAATCATCTTGGCTCCTGGACCCTGTCCACGCATTTCAAGGCTGCATTGAAACAATGCTCAGTTAATCCCTACCATTGTGACAATGCGTTGTCATAATGCTGCATCAAATGTACATGATCTTAGGGGCATTGGCAAACAAAATGCAAGTAATTTCATTTAATTGCACCAAATACATCTATTTATCCTACAGCTATTGTAAGCAGTAATCATGAGCCTATAAACCAGAGTTACACTGTTAACACTGGCACGGTGTCCAATAGTAGGAAGAGCACTTTTTGCAGCTCACCCTGCACTATCAGCTCCAATATAAATAACATGAGTAAGTCTACCTCTGATAAACTTCCCAGTAAAGCATTAAAAACAATCAAGCAACCCAGAAAAGTGGTAAAAATAGCCATATTAACATGCAGCCCGAGAAACAAGGTCCATGAAGTCAATACTTCCTTGTAACAGATGACATTCATATTCTGACTATCTCTGAAACTCACTTAGATAATTCCTTTGATGATACAGTGGTAGCAATACATGGTTATAACATCTACCGAAAAGACAGAAATGCCAACGGAGGCGGTGTTGCGGTCTATATTCAGAACCACATTCCTGTAAAGATTAGAGATGATCTAATGTTAAATACTGTTGAAGTAATATGGCTACAGGTTCATCTGCCTCACCTAAAGACCATTCTTGTGGGAAGCTGCTATAGACCACCAAATGCTAACAGTCAGTATCTGGATAATATGTGTGAAATTCTTGATAATGTATGTGATATCAACAGAGAAGTATATTTTCTGGGTGATTGAAATATTGACTGGGTATCATCAAGCTGCCCACTCAGGAAAAAACTTCAAACTAGTTACAAACAGCACAGGAATTAAATCATCAACATGTATTGATCACATCTTTACTAATTCTGCAGATATTTGCTTTAAAGCAGTATCCAAATCCATAGGATGTCGTGATCACAATATAATAGCCATATCTAGGAAAACCAAAGTTCCAATGGCTGGGCCTAATATAGTGTATAAGAGGTCATACAAGAAGTTCTGTAGTGATTCATATGTTGATGATGTAAAGAATATTTGCTGGTCTGTGGTGTGTAATGAGGAGCAACCAGACGCTGCACTTCCGGCGCCGACTGAGATGGCCGCCTCGCTTCGCGTTCCTAGGAAACTATGCAGTTTTTTGTTTTTTTACGTGTTATTTCTTACATTAGTACCCCAGGTCATCTTAGGTTTCATTACATACAGTCGAGAAGAACTACTGAATATAAGATCAGCGCCAACTCACCATCAGTACGACCAAGAATATGTTTTCCGCGACGCGGATCCGGTGTTCTGCCTTACAAACAGGACAACGGAATGGATCGCATGCAGCGACCCAAGGAAACGACTCTGAAAAAGAGGGAAACGAGGCGGTGTTCTGGTCAGACTCCGAAAAAGGGCACATCGCGCACCACTCCCCAGCATTCTTCTTGCCAATGTCCAGTCTCTTGACAACAAGGTTGACGAAATCCGAGCAAGGGTAGCATTCCAGAGGGACATCAGAGACTGCAACGTTCTCTGCTTCACAGAAACATGGCTTACTGGGAAGACGCTATCCGAGGCGGTGCAGCCAACGGGTTTCTCCACGCATCGCGCCGACAGAAACAAACATCTTTCTGGTAAGAAGAGTGGCGGGGCGTATGCCTCATGACTAACGAGACATGGTGTGATGAAGGAAACATACAGGAACTCAAATCCTTCTGTTCACCTGATTTAGAATTCCTCACAATCAAATGTAGACCGCATTATCTTCCAAGAGAATTCTCCTCGATTATAATCACAGCCGTATATATCCCCCAAGCAGACACATCGATGGCTCTGAACGAACTTTATTTAACTCTTTGCAAACTGGAAACCATTTATCCGGAGGCTGCATTCATTGTAGCTGGGGATTTTAACAAAGCTAATCTGAAAAACAAGACTCCCTAAATTTTACCAGCATATCGATTGCGCAACCAGGGGTGGTAAAACCTTGGATCATTGTTACTCTAACTTCCGCGACGCATATAAGGCCCTGCCCCGCCCCCTTTCGGAAAAGCTGACCACGACTCCATTTTGCTGATCCCTGCCTACAGGCAGAAACTAAAACAAGAGGCTCCCACGCTGAGGTCTGTCCAACGCTGGTCAGACCAAGCTGACTCCACACTCCAAGACTGCTTCCATCACGTGGACTGGGACATGTTTCGTATTGCGTCAGATGGAAATATTGACGAATACGCTGATTCGGTGTGCGAGTTCATTAGAACGTGCGTCGAAGATGTCGTTCCCATAGCAACGATAAAAACATTCCCAAACCAGAAACCGTGGATTGATGGCAGCATTCGCGTGAAACTGAAAGCGCGAACCACTGCTTTTAATCAGGCAAGGTGTCTGGTAATATGTCCGAATATAAACAATGCAGCTATTCCCTCCGCAAGGCTATTAAACAAGCTAAGCGTCAGTACAGAGACAAAGTGGAATCTCAATTCAATGGCTCAGACACAAGAGGCATGTGGCAGGGTCTACAGTCAATCACGGACTACAAGAAGAAACCCAGCCCAGTCACGGACCAGGATGTCTTGCTCCCAGGCAGACTAAATCACTTTTTTGCCCGCTTTGAGGACAATACAGTGCCACTGACACGGCCTGCAACGAAAACATGCGGTCTCTCCTTCACTGCAGCCGAGGTGAGTAAGACATTTAAACGTGTTAACCCTCGCAAGGCTGCAGGCCCAGACGGCATCCCCAGCCGCGCCCTCAGAGCATGCGCAGACCAGCTGGCCGGTGTGTTTACGGACATATTCAATCAATCCCTATACCAGTCTGCTGTTCCCACATGCTTCAAGAGGGCCACCATTGTTCCTGTTCCCAAGAAAGGTAAGGTAACTGAGCTAAACGACTACCGCCCCGTAGCACTCACTTCCGTCATCATGAAGTGCTTTGAGAGACTAGTCAAGGACCATATCACCTCCACCCTACCTGACACCCTAGACCCACTCCAATTTGCTTACCGCCCAAATAGGTCCACAGACGATGCAATCTCAACCACACTGCACACTGCCCTAACCCACCTGGACAAGAGGAATACCTATGTGAGAATGCTGTTCATCGACTACAGCTCGGCATTCAATACCATAGTACCCTCCAAGCTCGAGACCCTGGGTCTCGACCCCGCCCTGTGCAACTGGGTACTGGACTTCCTGACGGGCCGCCCACAGGTGGTGAGGGTAGGCAACAACATCTCCTCCCGCTGATCCTCAACACGGGGCCCCACAAGGGTGCGTTCTGAGCCCTCTCCTGTACTCCCTGTTCACCCACGACTGCGTGGCCATGCACGCCTCCAACTCAATCATCAAGTTTGCGGACGACACAACAGTGGTAGGCTTGATTACCAACAACGACGAGACGGCCTACAGGGAGGAGGTGAGGGCCCCTCGGAGTGTGGTGTCAGGAAAATAACCTCACACTCAACGTCAACAAAACTAAGGAGATGATTGTGGACTTCAGGAAACAGCAGAGGGAACACCCCCTATCCACATCGATGGATCAGTAGTGGAGAGGGTAGCAAGTTTTAAGTTCCTCGGCATACACATCACAGACAAACTGAATTGGTCCACTCACACTGACAGCGTCGTGAAGAAGGCGCAGCAGCGCCTCTTCAACCTCAGGAGGCTGAAGAAATTCGGCTTGTCACCAAAAGCACTCACAAACTTCTACAGGTGCACAATCGAGAGCATCCTGGCGGGCTGTATCACCGCCTGGTACGGCAACTGCTCCGCCCTCAACCGTAAGGCTCTCCAGAGGGTAGTGAGGTCTGCACAACGCATCACCGGGGGCAAACTACCTGCCCTCCAGGACACCTACACCACCCGATGTTACAGGAAGGCCATAAAGATCATCAAGGACATCAACCACCCGAACCACTGCCTGTTCACCCCGCTATCATCCAGAAGGCGAGGTCAGTACAGGTGCATCAAAGCTGGGACCGAGAGACTGAAAAACAGCTTCTATCTCAAGGCCATCAGACTGTTAAACAGCCACCACTAACATTGAGTGGCTGCTGCCAACACGCTGTCATTGACACTGACCCAACTCCAGCCACTTTAATAATGGGAATTGATGGGAAATTATGTAAATATATCACTAGCCACTTTAAACAATGCTACCTTATATAATGTTTACTTACCCTACATTATTCATCTCATATGCATATGTATATACTGTACTCTAGATCATCGACTGCATTCTTATGTCACTAGCCACTTTAACTATGCCACTTTGTTTACTTTGTCTACATACTCATCTCATATGTATATACTGTACTCGATACCATCTACTGTATGCTGCTCTGTACCATCACTCATTCATATATCCTTATGTACATATTCCTTATCCCCTTACACTGTGTATAAGACAGTAGTTTTGGAATTGTTAGTTAGATTACTTGTTGGTTATCACTGCATTGTCGGAACTAGAAGCACAAGCATTTCGCTACACTCGCATTAACATCTGCTAACCATGTGTATGTGACAAATAAAATTTGATTTGATTTGATTTGATGCATTTATGAAACTACTAATTCCAGTTACTAATAAACACGCACCCATTAAGAAAATGACTGTAAAAACTGTTAAATCCCCTTGGATTGATGAGGAATTGAAAAATTGTATGGTTGAGAGGGATGAGGCAAAAGGTATGGCAATTAAGTCTGGCAGCCCAACCGATTGGCAAACGTGCCTTAAATTAAGAAATCATGTGACTAAACTAAAGAAAAAGAAAAAGAAACTACACTATGAAACAAAGATAATTATATAAAGAATGGTAGTAAAAAGCTTTGGGGCACCTTAAATTCATTGAATCAGATGGCTCATTCATCACAAAGCCCACTGATATTGCAAACTACTTTAATTACTTTTTCATTGGCAAGATAAGCAAACTTAGGGATGACATGCCAGCAGCGAACGATGACACTACACAGCCAAGTATATCGGACCAAATTATGAAAGTCAAGAATTGTACTTTCGAATTCCGTAAAGTCAGTGTGGAAGAGGTTAAAAAAGTATTGTTGTCTATCAACAATGACAAGCCACTGGGTTCTGACAATCTGGATGGAAAATTACTGAGGATAATAGCAGATGATATTGCCACTCCTATTTGCCACATCTTCAATTTAAGCCTGCTAGAGAGTGTGTGCTCTCAGGCCTGGAGGGAAGCTAAAGTCATTCTGCTACCCAAGAATAGTAAAGCCCCCTTTACTGGCTCAAATAGCTGACCAATCAGCCTGTTACCAACCCTTAGTAAACTGCTGGAAAAAATTGTGTTTGACCAGATACAATGCTATTTCACATTAAACAAATTGACAACAGAATTTCAGCATGGTTATAGGGAAGGACACTCAAGCACAGCACTTACACAAATGACTTATGATTGGCATAGAGAAATTGATGATAAAATGATTGTGGGGGCTGTCTTGTCAGACTTCAGTGCAGCTTTTGACATTATCGATCATAGTCTGCTGCTGGAAAAATGCATGTGTTATGCTTTACACTCACTGCTATAATGTGGATAAAGAGTTACTTGTCTAACAGAACGTAGAGGGTGTTCTTTAATGGAAGCCTCTCAAATATTATCCAGTTAGAATCAGGAATTCCCCAGGGTAGCTGTTTAGGCCCCTTGCTCTTTAATTTTTTTTACTAACGACATGCCACTGACTTTGAGTAAAGCCAGAGTGTCTATGTATGCGGATAACTCAACACTATACACGTCAGCTGCTACAGGGACTGAAATGACTGCAACAAAGAGCTGCAGTTAGTTTCAGAGTGGGTGGCAAGGAATAAGTTAGCCCTAAACATTTCGAATACTAAAAGCATTGTATTTGGAGCAAAATACTCACTAAACCCTAAACCTCAACTAAATCTTGTAATAAATAATGTGGATAATTGAGCAAGTTGGGATGACTAAACTGCTTGGAGTAACCCTAGATTGTAAACTGTCATGGTCAAAACATATTGATGCAGAAGAAGCTAAGATCGGGAGAAGTTTGTCTATAATAAAGCGATGCTCTGCCTTCTTAATACTATCAACAAGGCAGGTCCTACAGGCCCTAGTTTTGTCACACTTTCACTACTGTTCAGTCGTGTGGTCAGGTGCCGCAAAAAAAGGACTTAGGAAAATTGCAATTGGCTCAGAACAGGGCAGCAAGGCTGGTCCTTGGATGTACAGAGAGAGCTAATATTAATAATATGCATATCAATCTCTCCTGGCTGAAAGTGGATGAGAGATTGACTTCATCACTACTTTTATTTATGAGAGGTATTGACATGAATGCATCAAGCTGTTTGTTTTAAACTACAGGCACACAGCTCAGACACCCATGCATACCCCACAAGACATGCCACAAGAGGTCTCTTCACAGTCCCCAAGTCCAGAACAGACTATAAGAGGCACACAGTATTACATAGAGCCATGACTACATGGAACTCTATTCCACATCAAGTAACTGATGCAAGCAGTAAAATTAGATTTAAAAACCAGATCAAAAACACTTTATGGAACAGCGGGGACTGTGAATCAACACAAACATTGGCACAGACACATGTATACACACACACAATAACATACGCACTATCCTTACACATGGATTTAGTACTGTAGAGATGTGGTAGTGGTGGAGTAGGGGCGTGAGGGCACACAGTATGTTGTGAAATCTGTGAACGTATTGTAATGTTTTAAAATGGTATAACCTGCCTTAATTTTGCTGGACCCCAGGAAGAGTAGCTGCCGCTTTGGCAGCAGCTAATGGGGATCCAAAATAAATACAAATACAAATACACTCACTCTACAATGTGGAGGCTATAGTGTACAGTACAGATGCAAATGCAAAAATCTGCACAAAGTCCCACACAGTCACACAATTAACACAGGGCTCTCCAACCCTGTTCCCGGAGAGCTATCCTCCTGTAGGTTTTCACTCTAACCCATGTTGTAACTAACCTGATTAATCTTATAAACCAGCTAATTATTAGAATCATGTACGCTAGATTAGAGTTTGAATGAAAACCTATAGGATGGTAGCACTCCAGGAACAGGGTTCACTATCATGTACAGACACAATCATGCTTGGCCGCGTGAAACAGTCAAACACCAAGTTATTTACCAGTGTGCCCTTTGATCCCATTTTGGCCTGGTATCCCTGGTAAACCTGTGAAGAGGTTGAGAGGTAAATGTTAGAGGTGGCAGCAAGAGAAAAGAAAAAAAGGCCAGGTTCAGTTAATTGTTGAGTACAAAAAAATAAGTTGTTTGCAGGTGAGCCCTTCAAATACGCAGGTGAAGTTTTAATATTAGAAAGTATTAGAAAGTAAACGGTCTATAGGTGAGTGTAGTGTTAAGCCCATGCAGACTCACCAATGTGTCCCATATCCCCCTTTGGTCCCTGTGGTCCTGGCAGCCCAGGGGCTCCTGAACAGTTAGTAGCTGCACCGCCTGTACGTATGACACACACAATCAGAGATACTGTATACACACGCACACACACTGCACACAATATCCACTGAAGAGATACAGTTGAAGTCGGAAGCCATGACATCATTTTCTGGAATTTTCCAAGCTGTTTAAAAGGCACAGTAAACTTAGTGTATGTAAACTTCTGACCCACTGGAATTGTGATACAGTGAATTATAAGTGAAATAATCTGTCTGTAAACAATTGTTGGAAAAATTAATGGTGTCATGCACAAAGTAGATGTCCTAACCAACTTGCCAAAACTATAGTTTGTTAACCTCTTCAACCTATGGGGGCGCTATGTCATTATTGGATAAAAAGACATGCCCGTTTTAAGCGCAATATTTTGTCACGAAAAGATGCTCGACTATGCATGGAATTGACAGCCTTGGAAAGACAAAACTCTGATGTTTCCAAAACTGCAAAGATATTATCTGTGAGTGCCCCAGAACTAATGCTACAGGCGAAACCAAGATGAAGTTTCATACAGGAAATGCCCCAGATTCTGAAGGCGCTGTGTTCCAATGTCTCCTTATATGGCTGTGAATGCGCCAGGAATGAGCCTGCGCTTTCTGTCGTTTCCCCAAGGTGTCTGCAGCATTGTGACGTGTTTGTAGGCATATTGACCATAAGAGACTACATGTACCTGGTGTCCTGCCCGGTGTCCTGTGTCGAAATTATTGCGTAATCTGTAGGTCCATGCGCGTTCCATTTCTTCAGAAGAGAAAGTCAACTGCCACGAAGGATTTTATCGTCGATAGATATGTGAAAAACAGGTTTGCCATGTTTCTGTCGATATTATGGAGTTAATTTGGAAAAAAGTTCGCGTTTTAATGACTTAATATATATATATATTATTTTTTTCCTTACCCAAACGTGATGAACAAAACGGAGCGATTAGTCGACACAAATAATATTTTTTTGTAAAAACGGAACATTTGCTATCTAACTGAGAGTCTCCTCATTGAAAACATCTGAAGTTCTTCAAAGGTAAATGATTTTATTTGAATTCTTTTCTGGTTTTTGTGGAAAATGTTGTATGCTGAAAGAGAGGCATAATCCTATGCTAGGCTATCAATACTGTTACACAAATGCTTGTTTAGCTATGGTTCAAAAGCATATTTTGAAAATCTGAGATGACAGTGTTGTTAACAAAAGGCTAAGCTTGAGAGCAAATAGATTAATTTCATTTCATTTGCGATTTTCATGAATAGTTAACGTTGTGTTATGCTAATGAGCTTGCGGATAGATTTACACAATCCTGGATACAGGTTTTTTTTCGTAGCTAAACGTGATGCAGAAAACGGAGCGATTTGTCCTAAACAAATAATCTTTCAGGAAAAACTGAACATTTGCTATCTGAGAGTCTCCTCATTGAAAACATCCGAAGTTCTTCAAAGGTAAATTATTTTATTTGAATGCTTTTCTGGTTTTTGTGAAAATGTTGCCTGCTGAATGCTAACGCTAAATGCTACGCTAAATGCTACGTTAGCTATCAATACTGTTACACAAATGCTTGTTTTGCAATGGTTGAGAAGCATATTTTGAAAATCTGAGATGACAGTGTTGTTAACAAAAGGCTAAGCTTGAGATCAAATAGATTCATTTCATTTCATTTGCGATTTTCATGAATAGTTAACGTTGCGTTATGGTAATGAGCTTGAGGCTGTAGTCAAGATATCGGATCCGGGATGGCTCGACGCAAGAAGTTAACAAGAAATTTGTGGAGTGGTTGAAAAATGAGTTTAAATGACTCCAACCTAAGTGTATGTAAACTTCCGACTTCAACTGTACATACATACACATTACACAATATTACACCTAACATTTAACATAACTATAGTATTACAGATGTAGGATCTTAATTAGAATTGTCCGGCACAGCAGGAAATGCAAACTTGTAGTGTATTTGAGTTTTACAAAAGGCTTCTACATTTTGAATTTTCCACCTTGAAGTTTCAGACTTGATTTGCCATAACAAATAACAAATAACTCCTACAAAAATGTCCATTAAATAAAATTCACATAATAATTCACATTTCCTGTTGCTGCAGGATTATTCTTTCTTGCTGTAGCCAACTGGCTCAAATTAAGATCCAACAGCTGTACTGTATGTGTGATAAGAAAAAAATAAACTGTATATGGGTGAAGCAAGTCAACTAAACTAGCTTTATATCCAGTTCTGAATGCATTCACTCAGCACTTTTTACTAAAATGGACAAATTTCACAATGATGATCTGGTGATATATAGATGTAGGGTCATAATTTGATCACTCTTTTGTTGCTGAGAATTTTCCTGCATAGCGCGAAAATTGTAGTGTATTCAAGGTTTGAAAAGGCTTCTAAAGTTTGTAATTTACACTTTAAATTTCACTTCAAGAAAAATGTATCAACCCCTAAAAAGAATGTCCATTAATTATAATCCACATAATAAATTACATTTCCTGTTGCTGCAGGATTATTTTCCTGCTGTTGTAAACTGGCTCAAATTAAGATCGTACACATGTCGTTTCTATATATTACTGTGAAAACCGGAACAGAAACGGAGAAGGCTGAATGTGGAACTATGCCTGGAAATGTTACAACATTTGAGCCAGTCATGATGAGGGAAAATGTATTTTTACTTGAATGTATTTTTTAAAATCTAACCTTTATTTAACTAGGCAAGTCGGTTAAGAATAAATTCTTATTTACAATGATGGCCTACCAAAAGGCAAAAGGCCTCCTGTGGGGACGGGGGCTGGGATTCAAAATAAAAATAAATAAAAATAAAGGACAAAACACACATCACGACAAGAGAAATAACACGACACTACACAAAGAGAGACCTAAGACATTAACATAGCATGGCAGCAACACATGACAACACAGCATGATAGTAACACAACATGACAACAACATGGTAGCAACACAACATGGCAGCAGCATGACATGGTAGCAGCACAAAACGGGGTACAAACATTATTGGGCATTATTTATGACTCTGTTAACCAAAAAGGGGAATTTGAGTCCATCTCCTACCTATTCCAGGGCGTAAGAGAATAGGGCCTTGTGATCATCAGCCTACTGACAGTGAGGATGATGAAGTAAAAATATCCACTTCCTTTCATGGAGAGAAAGAATAGTATCTGCCTGGGCAGCAGCAGCAGTTTTAACCATCCATCCTACACTATTTTTAAATTAATTAACACCTCCCCCCTCCCTAAAACTTTTCAAGAGTCAGGGCTAGTTTTCTAAGCAATTTAAAAAAATGTAAAGTCCCGGAGCAAGTTCAGCTAATCAAATATGTATCAAGGCATACTTTATTTGGACTGGCTTTGGGACATCAAGTACACAACGCACGTTTCCTCTGTGACGGATGGGGTGAGAGAGGGGGTAATATTCAATGTCCCTAACACTAAATCACCCTTCTCCACCTGTAGAACTGGCCCATGTGACACTGTCAATAATTGATCTAGCCTCTGTCTCTCGGACTAAAAGAACACACTAATACCACGGTCCTACCTGTCCACCAAGGAGCTGATTAAAGTTAGTGTTGATGCATGGGTAACTGCCATGGTAAACAGTCAACTTATCCACCATGTTCTTCACAACTCCGCAGCTTGAGTTGTATTCCATGTTAGTACTACTGGACTGGTTCCATGTTCGTACTACTGGGCCTACCTGGTGTCCCAGCTGGTCCTTGTTGTCCAGTGGTACCATCTTCACCTGAAACAGTGACTTATTATTGAGTTGATGTACTGTATGGAGATCATTAGTGGTAGAACTACAAGATAACTTTGTGTTTGCCAGTGGATATGAGCATTAATAAGAACCACAGACTAGTAAATGCATTGTTAGACATGAAAGATCAGTAATTCTGTCACATTTCCTATTGGGGTTTAGATTGATCTAAAGGTTTGGAGTCAGTAGGAGTAAGGTGAATCACCTTCGGGTCCTGGTTCCCCTGCTTCTCCCTTGGCTCCAGTCTGGCCATCAACTCCAGGGTCTCCTTTTTGTCCTGTCTGACCTGGAACACAGTAACCCTCTCACTATCACAATCTACTGTCTCACCTGGAACACAGTAACCCTCTCACTATCACTATCTACTGTCTCACCTGGAACACAGTAACCCTCTCACTATCACAATCTACTGTCTCACCTGGAACACAGTAACCCTCTCACTATCACTATCTACTGTCTCACCTGGAACACAGTAACCTTTTTGCTAAATACTTATATACAAAAACAAACATAAAATGTTACAGCATGAATCACATTAACTTAACATAGAATGTTCACAGATCACTTAATGTATAATGTATGAAACATTATTTAGTCTGATGGATTTGGAATTTCTCTTTGATGGTTTGTGTTATTATGAAAAAGACAATCATTGCCTCAAAAAAGGCACTTATTCATCCATGTTAGCTGACTGAAAGTGGCAGCCTGATTACCAAACGGGAGTATTTAGCATCACCGGAGACTGCTGAGGGGATTGCGGCTTATTATAATGTCTGGAATGGAGCAAATGGAATGACATCAAACACGTGGAAACCATTGTTTGATGTATTTGATACCATTTCACTAATTCCGCTCCAGCCATTACCATGAGCCCGTCCTCCCCAATTAAGGTGCCACCAACCTCCTGTGGTAAGCATCCGTTCTACACTAAGTGCACAGGACATTAGGAACACTGGCTCTTTCCATGACATAGACATGATGTCACCTGTTAAATGAACTTCCATCAGTGTAGATGAAGGGGAGGAGACAGGTTAAAGAAGCATTTTCAAGCCTTGAGACAATTGAGACATGGATTGTGTATGTGTACCATTCAGAGGTTGAAAGATCAAGACAAAATATTGAAGGGCCTTTGAACAGGGTATGGTAGTAGATGCCAGATGCACTGGTTTGAGTGTGCCAAGAACTGCAACGCTGCTGGGTTTTTGACTCTCAACAGTTTCCTGTGTGTATCAAGAATGGTCCACCACCCAAAGGACATCCAGCCAACTTGACACAACTCAGAGAAACATTGGAGTCAACACCTGCCACCATCCCTGTGGAATGATTTTGACACCTTGTAGAGTCCATGGCCAGACAAAATGAGGCTGTTCTGAGGGCAAAAGGGGGTGGTACTCAATATTAAGAAGGTGTTCCTAATGTTTTGTACACTCAGTGTATAGTGTGAGGAAGGACGGCATTTTGGTAGGATGACCTATTGAAAAATGCCTGACTCAACCTCGCAGGGTAATCTGTTAGCTTGTGTGAGAGTCCATCCCTGATTGAGACTTCATACAGGGGTAAATGTCAATTCATTGACTAAACAGTGGGTTATTATGAAACAGAGAGGCAGGCCTCCACTTCCTCTGCCCCTGACTGAAGATGACAGGCCATCAGTGCACAGATCATTACTGGACAGATGAGCAGCTGAATGCTAATGCTACAGAGTTACACTGAACAAAAATATAAACTCAACATGCAACAATTTCTAATATTTACAGTTTGTTAAATCAGTCAATTGAAATAAATAAATTAGGCCTGAATCTATGTATATCACATGTTGGTCACAGATACCTTAAAAAAAGAGGTAGGGGCGTGGATCAGGAAAACCAGTCAGTATCTGGTGTGAACACCATTTGCCTCATGCAGCACAACACATCTCCTTCGCAAAGAGTTGATCGGGCTGTTCATCTTAGACTGTGAAATGTTGTCCCACTCTTCAAAGACTGTGAAGTTGCTGGATATTGGAACACACTGTCACTTTATTTATCTGTTATTTTACCAGGTAAGATGACTGAGAACACATTCTCAATTGCAGCAACAACCTGGGGAATAGTTACAGGGGAGAGGAGGGGGATGAATCAGCCAATTGTAAAGTGGGGATTATTAGGTGACCAGATTGGAATTTAGCCAGGACACCAGGGTTAACACCCATACTCTTACAATAAGTGCCATGGGCTCTTTAATAAGCACAGAGAGTCAGGACACCTGTTTAAGGTCCCATCTGAAAGACAGCACCCTACACAGGGCAGTGTCCCCAATCACTGGCCTGGGGCATTGGGATATTTTTTAGACCAGAGGAAAGAGTGCCTCCTACTGGCCCTCCAACACCACTTCCAGCAGAATCTGGTCTCTCATCCAGGGACTGACCAGGACCAACCCTGCTTAGCTTCAGAAGCAAGCCAGCAGTGGTATGCAGGGTGGTATGCTGCTGTCATACATGTCAATACTGAGCATCCCAAAAATGCTCAATGGATGATATGTCAGTGAGTATGCAGGCTGTGGAAGAACTGGGACATTTTCAGCTTCCAAGAATTGTGTTCAGATCCTTGCGACATGGGGCCATGCATTATCATGCTAAAACAAGAGGTGATGGCGGCGTAGGAATGGCACGACAATGGGCCTCAGGATCTCGTCACGGTATCTACTGTAAGTGCATTCAATTTGCCATCGAGAAAATGCAATTGTGTTCGTTGTCCTTAGTTTATGCCTGCTCATAATATAACCCCACTGCCCCCATGGGGCACTCTGTTCACAACGCAGACATCAGAAAACCATTCGCCAACACGACGCTATGTGCTCGGTACAGCTGAAACCGGGATTCATCTGTGAAGAGCACACTTCTCCAGCGTGCCAGTGGCCAGCTAAGGTGAGCATTTGCTTACTGAAGTTGGTTACGACGCCGAACTGCAGTCAGGGCAAGACCCTGGTGAGGATGACGAGCATGCAGATGAGCTTCCCTGAGACGATTTCTGACACTTTGTGCAGAAATAATTTGGTTGTGCAACCCCACAGTTTCATCAGCTATCTGGGTGGCTGGTCTCAGATGATCCTGCTGGTTAAGAAGCCAGATGTGGAGGTCCTGGGATGGCGTGGTTACACGTAGTCTCCGGTTGTGAGGTTGGTTGAACGTACTGCCAAATTCTCTAAAACGATGTTGTAGTCGGCTTATGGTAGATAAATCTAAATTAAATTATCTAGCAACAGCTCTGACATTCCTGCAGTCAGCATGCCAATTGCACACTCTCTCAAAACTTGAGACATCTGTGGCATTGTGTTGTGTGACAAAACTGCACATTTTAGAATGGCCTTTTATTGTCCCCAGCAGAAGGTGCACCTATGTAATTATCATCCTGTTAAATCAGCTTCTTGATATGCCACACCTGTCTTGGCAAATGAGAAATGCTCACTTACAGGGATGCAAACACATTTTTGCCCAGAATTTCAGAGAAATAAGTTTTTTGTGCATATAGACATTTTCAGTGATTTTTTATTTCAGATTATGATACCAACACTTCAACATGTTACATTTATATTTTTGTTCAGTATAGTTTGGTGCTGATCTAACATTGGCTGTTGCAGTGACACAGTGATGCTAAAACAATGGTGCAATGCAGTGCTTTTGGTTGACTTACCCCTGTCTCCCTTGTCCACCCTCACACCAGGTAACCCCCTCGTACCAGGTGGACCTAGGGAAACCACGAGGTCAAATAACATGTGAATTACAAGCTTGTGGTGTAAGGGGTGTTTATACCTCTCTTCCTCTCTTCTGTGGTTGTTGATTTGGCACTAAGGACAAGGGAACTTACCAGTAGGTCCCTGTGGGCCTGGTGAAGCTGCAATACAACAAAACCTTATTATTACCACCAATACACTCTTGTGTTGTAATTTGTACTTTGCAAAGCATGATGACAAAAACAGAATATGCAAATCTCACACAACACAAGGGTTGATTGCTCTGCACCCCAAGATATGTGTATATCTACGTTGATGTGTACTCATATTTTACATCAAATGTAAGATATATCAACCTGGTAGGTCCTGCCCATGTCTTACAGTAGCTACCTTTGAGTAATCTGAATGCTTTCACTGAGTCCTGAAGGAGAGTGGTGCTGGCGTTGACCGCACCCAGGTTTGTTCTCAGCTGGCCCAGCTGGCCATCCTCCCCACAGAGGCTGGAGACCTGGGTCTGTAACTTCCCCAGGTATCCTCTGAGAGAGATGGTCTCCAAGCTGGTGTTTCTGGCAAGGGTACGGAGGTCCTCCTCCAGGGGGATGTGATTGTCGGTCAGCTTCGCTGTTCTGGAGCCAGAGGAGGAGAGACTACTAGCCTCCATCGAAAACACTGGGGCAGAGGTGCACATAGAGAGACACAGAGCGTTACTAATACAGGAAGTTATGTGTTACTGCAGTTCAGGATATCATGGAAAATCCTTTTATAACATTAGATAAACGTGTTTGAACCATTTTGGACATGAGACCAACCAATGGTTTGTTGTACCTTTGTAAAGGAGGAAGGCATTCAGTGCAGTCAGAAGGATGAGGTAAACGATAATAACATTTAGACATCGCTGTGCTCCTCTGGCCTTGGCTGGTTTTAGATCTGAAACATGGTGACATAAACACAAACAGGATTTATGCTACATTCCAAATGTACCTCTACCATCTACTACCCCCCCCCCCCCCCAGGCACTCCTGTAGATCTAAAATGATCAGAAGAGTGGAAGCAATGATGCAACCCCCTCCCCCCCCCAGCCTATCAGATGGCAAGCTGTAGCAATTATCATGTTGCTTAAACCTATCCAATCCATGAAGTGTCAAGGGGTAGGGATTCAAATTCAGAAAACAGTGTCCCATGGAATGTGGAGAAATGATCTCAACAAACCCACAGACATGGCTGCCCTCTTCTGGCCATTTCTCTGTTTCTGCCTCAATGTAGAAAGTCAGGCTGTTGAGCCCAGTAAATTGCACTAATTTACTGTAGGTTCCCACAGCAGGTGCTTGTAGCCAGCGAATATAAAGTTAGAATTCAGTGCTGTCTGTAGTCTTCGCACACTGCAATAGCTCTTTGGCTAGACTGATTATTTTTGACAATGCACAGAGTTCTTCTACTTCTCTGTTTCAGTCTCCACCACCACTTTCAGATTGTGTGTACCATAACAATCTTATCCCTCGCAGTTATCTGTGATACCTTAAAGGTAGCTAAATGTTGTTCCCACGAGCAGCACCGCAGATTTTGAGATGAGTGAGATGCAAGACTTCGCTCTCAATCAGTCACACACAGTATCTGCACATGTGCACTGGTTCGCTTCACGCTGTTACAGTTCACGCTGTTACAGTGCGGTAGCCACGGGACCCAAAAAGCAGAAAAGTTTATCCTCACGCTTCAATTGTGGAAATTGACCCACTATGCTGTTTACTTTATGCGTCTATGTCATATCGCTGAGTCTACCTTCAATAGTTCTCACAAGGCTTGTCTCCCTGAATGTTTTGAATGTAGTTACAATAAATTAACCACTTACTGTATTGAAGTCCGTCCAAGCCACATTATAATATAATATATGCCATTTAGCAGATGTGTTTATCCAAGCGACTTACAGTCATGCTTGCATACATTTTTATGCACGGGTGGTCCCAGGAATCAAATCCACTAACCTGGCGTTGCAAGCACAATGCTCTCCCAACTGAGCTACAGCAGACCACACTTTGTACCAATTTATAGTGAATTGTATAAATAACATACTTTGAAATAAGAAAGGCACCATAGGCCCCTAGCACCAGGGGTGGAATATAAGAAAAATCACACAAATAGCGCACTACTGTTGGATCACCAGGCCTTCAGCGCAAGAACAACCTATAAGTCAAAATGTTGCCCCTGTGAGCCCCAGTTCCTCCCCTGCTTACCACTGCTCTGGAAGGTGTACAGGTCAGTCCTGCTCAGTTTCATGTCCATGTCATAAAGTGGGTTACTCTGGCAGAACGAGCTGATGTGGCCCTCTCCTCTGTCTACTGATGTCTCCATGTTACTCCAAAGTAACAGACAACAGCCCAGAATTCCTCCTCAAGGCCCTCTTATAACAACTCATCATTACGTAACCGTTTGACACATAGCGGAAGTCATCTGATTTGGGGCTGAGGTAGCAAAAAAAATACAAGACATGTTACAGCAATCTATATATCTATATCAGTAGTTACAGCTTAGATAAGTGAGTAGATCTGCAAGGTCAGAAAATGGCATAGGTCATCTCTACATCCTATGGAAAAATGTGTAGAATGGCATGGAATTAGCTTTAAAACAGCAACAACAACAAAAAAGCTAAAAATAGCCTAGCTGTTTGACCTCATCTGGTATTTAAGGCAGTGAAAAAAAACAAGCAACATGTAACCCAGCTAGCAAAAGTGATTCCTTGGAAGTCGTGGGAAGGTATGTTTTTGGTTTCACATTGGCTGTGGGAACAAAGAAATTACATTTTTTTTAAAGTGTTCTGAGAAAAGAAGTGAACATCTTGGATGTTCTGGGAATGTATATTTGTAGGTTGCAGGAAAGTTCTGAGAACGTTTTTTACTCTGGTTCCTTACAAGTTTTCCTGGGAGGTTTTATAAACGCTCTGAGAATGGAAGTTATAAGTTACATGAATGTTTCTTCTACATTTTAATGTGGATGCTACTGTGACGCACACAAAATGTATAGTCACATTTGTATTATGTATTGTTTCTTTCTAGTAGGGAAGAATACTTTTACTGAAATGTCAGTCCTCCAATGTTTCGCCCTTGGGATACATTTATACAACTGCTGGCAAGTAGGGGGCAGTGAAACGTGTTCGCTTAACACTGGGACTATATGCGATCCTGCACATGTGTGTTCTCATAATTGAGAGAACCTTTGAAAGAGAAGCCACCTTACTCACTTGCACATGTGGCCCAATTACATGCCGTACACAGACTACATCGCTTTATTGATGAAAAAGGTTTTCAGGTTTAGATTTGAGTTTTGGGAATGTCATGTATAGTCACATTTGTGTTTATGTATTGTTTCTTTGTATTGGGGAATAATACTTTTACTGAAATGTCAGTCCTCCAAGGTTTCGCCATTGCGATGCATTTATACAACTGTTGGCCATCAGGGGTGTGAGATGTGACAAGTGTTTGGTTCGCACTGGGACTATATGCGATCCTGCACCTGTGTGTTTTCATAATTGAGAGAAAGAGAAAGAGAAGCCACATTTTCCTGTTTCATCATTTATCCTGTGTTACAGGTCAGTAAAGTGCAAAAATACACTGAATACCACAATATAATTTTGTAACTTGCTGGTTGAAGTGAATGTAATGGTTTTGAACAACATAGTAATTGTATAACTTCGTACTAGACAGAAAATGAAATGAAATGATGGCGGTGCAAAAGCTAGCTGCTTTTCTAACACTTCCAGTAAAACAATTACAAAGTTCTTAAACATCACAGTTACAACATTAAATTCTCTAAACCCTTAGGATATTATCTTTTTCAAAAATAGAATTTTACGTAATTATGACATAACATTGAAGGTTGTACAATGTAGCAGCAATATTTTGACTTAGGGATGCCACCCGTTAGATAAAATACGAAACGGTTCCGTATTTCACTGAAATAATAAACATTTTGTTTTCTAAATGATATTTTCCGGATTTGACCATATTAATGACCAAAGGCTCGTATTTCTGTGTGTTATTATGTTATAATTAAGTCTATGATTTGATATTTGATAGAGCAGTCCGACTGAGCGGTGGTAGGCAGCAGCAGGCTCGTAAGCATTCATTCATACAGCACTTTCGTGCGTTTTGCCAGCAGCTCTTCGCTGTGCTTCAAGCATTGAGCTGTTTATGACTTCAAGCCTATCAACTCCCGAGATTAGGCTGGTGTAACCAATGTGAAATGGCTAGCTAGTTAGCAGGGTGCACGCTAATAGCGTTTCAAAAGTCACTCACTGAGACTTGAAGTAGTTGTTCCCCTTGCTCTGCAAGGGCCACGGCTTTTGTGGAGCGATGGGTAACGATGCTTCGAGTGTGGCTGTTGTCGATGTGTTCCTGGTTTGAGCCCAGGTAGGGGCGAGGAGAGGGACGGAAGCTATACTGTTACACTGGCAATACTAAAATGCCTATAAGAACATCCAATAGTCAAAGGTATATGAAATACAAATGGTATAGAGAGAAATAGTCCTATAAATACTATATTAACTACAACCTTAAACCTCTTACCTTGGAATATTGAAGTCTCATGTTAAAAGGAACCACCAGCTTTCATATGTTCTCATGTTCTGAGCAAGGAACTTAAACGTTAGCTTTTTTACATGGCACATATTGCACTTTTACTTTCTTCTCCAACACTTTGTTTTTGCATTATTTAAATCAAATTATTTAAATCAAATTATTTAATTATTTAAATTTCATTATTTATTTGAGGCTAAATTGATTTTTATTGATGTATTATTTTAAGTTAAAATAAGTGTTCATTCAGTATTGTTGTAATTGTCATTATTATTAAAAAAATAAAAAATTGTCCGATTGATCGGTATCAGCTTTTTTTTGGTCCTCTAATAATCGGTATCGGTATCGGCGTTGAAAAATCATAATCGGTCGACCTCAACCCTAGACATGGGTTCGTATGTGACTGTTTTGTCTAAAGTACACCAACTTATAGTGGCATTTAAATATGATGACATGGCTAAAATAGGCAAATAATTAGTAGGAAACAACTTTGCCATATTATGATTTTGTCAAATTTACTTTAGAGAGATGGCAATGATGCCATTACTGTTAATAGAAAAGCTCGTCATAAATAGCCAGCAATGTGAATGTTAGCTAGCTAAAATATGGCGGTCCCTTCAATCATAGTTAGGTGGCTGAAGTTATACTGCATCTAAAGTCAATCTGGCAACATCACAATCATGACAAAAGGTTTTCCGACTAATTATTTGCCAACGAACTCCATCCACCTATTTCCACTTCTAGGTGTAAGACCGACGCTGGAGACAAGAAGCAAGTACAGGATGTGAACAATTAATGGAAAACGAGCATTAAACAAAATGCGGGTCGCGTTTGGACAGGGGAAACAAAACAACATTACGACAATAATGCTGACAAGGGGAACAAAACCGAGGAACAGACAGATATAGAGGGGGCAATCAACAATGTGAAGGAGTCCAGGTGAGTCCAGGTGAGCGCAGATGAGTGTAATAATGGCGACAGGTGCGCGTAATGAAGGGCAGCCTTGTGCCCTCGAGCGCAAGAGAGGGGGAGTGGAAGCAGGTGTGACAGCACCCCCCCCCCCCCCTCCGCCCTCTAGGGGCGCCACCTGGCGTCCCACCTGGGCAAGCCTGACGGGTCGGCCGAGCCATGGGCGCTGGACAAGCCGGCTGAGGCGTAGAATCCCTACAAGCCGGCTAAGGCGTGGAAGCTCGATGAGCCAAGTGAGACATCCCCGGTTCAATCGGCGGCAACACACGGACCCGATGTCACCACGAAAAACAAAAAACAAGAACTCCCTGATGCTTCAAATAGTGGTGTCAGCATTCTGTAAGGACCGACACTGGAGGTGAGAAGCAAGTACAGGGAGTGAACATTGGATGGAAAATGGACATCAAACCAAACACGGACAGCGTCTGGACAGGGGAACAAAACAACATTACGACAATAATGCTTACACTGGGAACAAAACTGAGGAACAGACAGATATAGAGGGGACAATTAACAACGCGAAGGAGTCCAGGTGAGTCCAATGAGTGCAGATGCGTGTAATGATGGTGACAGGTGTATGTAATGAAACGGCGGCCTGGCGCCCTCGAGTGGAAGCAGGCATGACACTAGGGGGTTCTCCGGCAGAGCATGCAAACTATAGTTGGCTGTGCATCCTGCTTGAAGCAGGCATTGTCGAACTGGACGCATCCATATAGGGCTTTTCAGTCTGAAACAGCCATTATCCGTTGAACGAGTTGGGGAGATGAAACAACAGAGCCCTATTCAGTGAGGGGAAGCAAAGTAGGAGGAGGGGTGATTTGCACGTGGATTTTGGTAAAAAAAGGGAATGAATTGTTGACATAATTGTAATCCAAACCCAACATTAATTTACTCGTTGTGATGCACTCAGGTTCCAGAACGAGACTGATTTTATGACCAAAGTTATCCTATTTATACTTTGTAGTCAATTTTTCCACTAGAACAAATGTTTCTGACTCATATCAATGCCACATATGCTGTTTTCAATGGGATTAGTACTTTTTTAGGGACAGTCACTCTTTAAAACATTCACTGAATGTTTCAGTAAGACTTTAAATAATACTGCTCGCTTACGTTGGGTTAACTATTTTGAACTCCAAGCACAGATAGGACACATGGAAATATCCGTGGAATTTGTCCACTGCACCACAAGGATGAAGCTAGTCTACCATGTTTTGTTACAAATAAAAACCTGTTCATTTTAGTCTATTCAAACCAACCCCATTTCAAACTAAACAAGCTCTCATTAAGATCACCTGAGGTGCGTTCAGTTTGTTTGAACGTTTGCTACATTGCAGAATGTTTTTTACTGAATGACACGTTTCCCCAAAATGTTATTTTACATTCTTGAACAGACTTTGAGGTTCAAGGTTAGGCTTGAAGCAATGAGTGACGTATTTAAATGGCAGTGGCCGTACTGACAGCGTTCCCCAACCCACAACCCTACCCCTCCCTGTTTTTCAACTGGTCCTTCAGTACAGCACCGTTTCCGTTCAATTGAACCTAAAAATGTACTGAACGCAGCCATGACCACACATAACAAGATACAGGGTAGAGAGCGCTTTGGTGATGCTGAGAACCGGATATATGTTTTTTAATAGAATTCTTAGAACATTCTCTGAACATTATAAAAGTTTTCTTGATTTTTTCCATAGAAAGTTTTCTTCACGTTCTGAGAACAGAATGTATGTTTTTAAATAACATTCCTAGAAAGTTCTCTGAATGTTAATAAAGTTTTTTTTGTGGTTTTTATGGAACATTTTCTTAACCTTCTCTGAACAATTCGAGAACATGACTTTAAATAGAAACACGAGGAAACCTGTAGGAAATATTATGAGGTATGCAGTAACACTTTATTTGGATAGTCCATCTGTAGATACTCTACAGACTATCAGTAACATTTCAACTATCTACTACCTTAACACTTATCCTAACCCTTACCCTAACCCTTATTCTAAACCTAACCTTAACCTTAGCACGCAGTTGCTTATCAACAGTAGTATGACCATCTATAGAGCATCTACAGATGGACTACCCGGACTATCACAAAAAGTGTGACCTGTTATGCTGAAGTACTGAAATTCCTACTGAGGAATGATGTTTCTTAACATTCTCTGAACTATTTGAGTGTATTCGCAATGCCAAACCGGTTGGAGAACGTTCCTAGAACATTACCAACATTTAAATGAAATGTAACCATGTTTGAATTTATAAGAAGTGTTCTGTTAAAGGATTGAAATACCAAGAAAATAACGTTTTTTTGGCATGTTCCTTAAATGTACTGAGAATATTCCAAAGCCAACCAACTATCCTGCACCACTCCCAGAAAGTTGTGGGAAGGTTGGATTCAAAATAACCATTAGACAACCACGCTCTCAGCGAGCTCTAATAAATATATTATTCTCAGAATGTTATGCACTAGCTGGGAATGAACCATAGATGAAATCCATAAAACTGCTCTAGTGGATCCTACATTATTATCACACTTTTTAAGCATGAGAAGATGTTTCGGTGATAAATGGGTACAGCTAAATCTATACCTATGGTCTCTCTTTCTCCCTGTCTCTCCCTCTCGCTCTCTCTCTCTCTCTCTCTCTCTCTCTCTCTCTCTCTCCACCTCTCTCTCCCTCGCTTTCTCTCTCTCTTACTCTCTCTTTCTCTCTCCACCTCTCTCTCTCTTTCTCTCTCTCTCTTTCTCTCTCGCTCTCTCTCTCTTACTCTCTCTCTCTCTCTCTCTAGTCAAAGGGCTTTATTTGCATGGGAACATATTTTTACATTGCCAAAGCAAGTGAAATAGGTAAGAAACAAATAGATCAAAATAGGATTTGTTTTCAAAATCTTTGTGGGGCAGTGTAATCTGAGGGAAATATGTGTCTCTAATATGGTCATACATTTGGCAGGAGGTTAGGAAGTGCAGCTCAGTTTCCACCTAATTTTGTGGGCAGTGTGCACATAGCCTGTCTTCTCTTGAGAGCCAGGTCTGCCTACAGCGGCCTTTCTCAATAGCAAGGCTATGCTCACTGAGTCTGTACGTAGTCAAAGCTTTCCTTAATTTTGGGTCAGTCATATTCTTCTCTGCATACATTATTTGGTGTTTTACATGGTACACAGAGGATATTTTTGCAGAATTCTGCATGCAGTCTCAATTTGGTGTTCATCCCATTTTGTGAATTCTTGGTTGGTGAGAGGACCCCAGACCTCACAACCATAAAGGGCAATGGGTTCTATAACTGATTCAAGTATTTTTTTTTGCCAGATACTAATTGGTACTTCTGTCTCTCTCGGTATCTCACACACAGTTTTGAAATCCCAGGAGAGGACAGCGTTCATCTGACTTTTGACTGCATCCTGCCACCTTGTGGTCATTGGATAGATCTAATAACGAAACAGTCAAAATAATGGTGCGTTCAAGACAACTCGAAAATCTCTGAGCTACGACTTTAGTGCGTTGAAGACAACTGGGAACTCTGAAAAAAAGAGCTACGACCTGGAAAAATCAGTTTGAACGGTTATCCAACTAGGATTAACAAGTCAGAAACTCGGGCATCATTCTAGAGCTCCGACTTCTCTGACCTGAAGATCCCTGACAACACCATTTTTTCCCAGTCTGAGCTCTTTCCCCCCCCCATGAGTTCCCAGTTGTCTTGAACTCACCATAAGTAGCCAATGCCGTAACCCTCACTCAGTTCTCCTCTAAGGCTGCATTTAGGCTGTGTTTAGACAGGCGAATCAGCTCTGAAAAATATCTGATATGAATAGATCTGATGTGATTGGTTGAAATACCAATCAATTGAACAAATATCAGAATTGGGCTGCCTGTGTAAACTCAGTTTATGACAGGCAGTCCAATTCTGATTATTTTTTTTAACTAATTGGTCTTTTGACTAATCAGAAAAAGATCTGATGTGATTAAAAGACATTACAGCAAAAAGGTCCATGAGTAGTTTGTTTTTGTGTCAGTGTGCCTTATTCTGGTTTGGGATCAATAGGCTTAATTAATGTTAGGCCTAAATTGGAAGACGTGTGAGGGTGTGCTGCTGTGAATAGCCACAAGGTGTCTCTCTGACATTGCACTAACAGATCTGAAACCAACCACACTGCTAAGACAATTGATTCTGAATCAACCATATGCAGCCATATTTGGACAGTTATTGTCTCCACCCCACATTTCAAACAATCCTATATTACATTGCTGAGTTTCTGGTATTAAGATACATTGTTTCTTTATCATTTTATAATACATTATGAGTATTTTAACATGTTGTTCTCAAGACAACAGCTACAGTAGGTATACTGACAATGACAATAATTAGGTGCATAACATAGCCTACAATCTATTGTTCCATTTAACATAATTGCCATGACGCCTTTATCTTTGTATTTTGTATCCCTAAGGGTTGTACATATTTGTTCCATAGCAAACATAAAACGCAATATAAGGAACATTTGTATTATTATGTTACATTCATGTTAAGAATAAGAATCATTTGAAATAATGTTAGTTTGGTAGTTAGGCTATTAAATTATTATATATTGTAATTATAACGCTTCGAACACACGGACTGAGTTTTGCGTTTCAATTCACCAAAAGTACATTCATTTCCAATGTAACGCTGCGTTTGCCTTGCTGCATTGCAGATGCAGTTGCCGTCGTTCTGTGTGGTGCATACATTCAATTTATCGAACGTATGCATCAAATTGTATGCGTAGACTTGACAGAAAGTAGCAAAATGTGAATGTTGAATTTTTGTTGTACACATATCCAGTAAAAAAAATGGGATGAAATAATAAAAACAGTTTGACTGGAGAATTTCTTTACATGTTTTATTCATTTATTTGCCAAGTATATTATTTATTCAATGACATCCACAAATTAATTGCGAGAGCCTATAATAGAGAGCCTATAATATAATTTCCCTCAAATGCAGTTTTGGATCGAAATGCAATATTAAATAGTGAAGATAGCAGAGTAGGCTCTTTCAACAATGAGACCAACGTTGGTCTTGTTCGCGCTGTTGGGCCGGGACCAGTCCCGCCGAAAGCGCAGGTCTGTGTGGTTCCAGAGATGGTTAAAGTCCCGAAAGCAGGCAGGGTAATTCGACCATCTCATTCAAGAGCTTCGAATGTTTGGAGAGGAATTCCGAAGTTACTTTCGTCTGAACCGAAGCCAGTTCGATCACCTGCTGCAGATGGTTGGAGCCAGGATCGCCCGGATGGATACCAACTACCGGGAGTCCATCAGCCCAGTTGAACGCCTGGCGATTTGTCTCCGGTAAGCTACATTCTAGTAAATTTTTAAAGCCTTTGATACCATAATTGATTGATATTTTTATACATTGTTTTTATGTGCAACCTAGCTAGCTAAAGGGCTCTCTAGTTAATAGTCCCTATTTGACATCAGATGTACTTTTACATAATGTTCATTAGGACTATAACTTTTCCCAAAGTTTATTTATTATCCTTTTTTAATTATGCAATGTTACCAAATGAAAAGAAAGGTGCCTTCTGCCCTGATGAAGGTAGGCTAGTCTTCTCCAGGACCCATTGTTGTTCAAGACAGTTACAGTCATTCATTACATTCTTATTGGACTCACATACACTCCTAGAGAAAAAGGTTCCAAAAGTGTCCTTCTGCTTTCCCCATAGGATAACCATTTTTGGTTCCAGGTATAACCCTTTGGGAAAAATGTTATACATGGAACCCAATAAGGGTACTACCTGGAACCAAAAAGGGATCTCCTATGGGGACAGCCGGAGAACCCCTTTTAAGTAGATAGTACCATTCTTTCTAAGAGTAGAGTTGGCCTGGGCTACAGTTTAATGATATAGTCATAGACTGAATTGTACTGTTTCAAGTCATTGTTAATGATGGTTACAATATAGTTAGTGGACCATAATAAACAGTAATGAGGTAGCTATATGAGTAGATATAATATGTGGGTGGAATTCAAGTTATACACAATATTGATCATTATTTTGAATTATACGGTGGCAGGCATAGTTCCCTCTGTGGCACAAGCCCTTTGGGACTGTCTGGTTGGTGAATACATTCCTTTCCCAAAGAGGAAGACTGGAGGGCCATCGCTGCCAAGTTTCTGGAGAGGTGGAATTTCCCCAACTGTTGGGGAAATTGCCGGGAAACATATAGTAATCCAGGCTACATCGTGCTCGGTTTCGCAATTCTACAACTACAAGGGTACATATTCAGTTGTACTCTTGGCTGTGGTAGATGCCATCTACTGTTTCCGTGTTGTCGATGTTGGTGCTTACGGCAAGGGAAGTGATGGCGGGACTCTGCCTTCGGCCAGGCACTTCAGGATGGCACCCTGGAGATTCCACCACCTGCATCACTCCCTGGGGCTGAAGACTTGGGACCTGTTCCCCACATCTTTGTCGGCGACCCAACCTCATGAGCCCTGCGCTGGACACCAGCTGCCATTGCCAAAGCCTGTAAGGATCTTTAACAAACGATTGTCCAGGGCAATGCGCCTTTGGGATTCTGGCAGCCCGGTGGAGAATGTATCGGAGAGTGCTTGGTCTCAGCCCCTCAAATGTCGATGCCTGCGTGAAGGACACATGTGTTCTCCACAACTACTTGCGGAGGTCATTCCAGGAGCCGCTCCGGATGGAGATGGGCACTCCAAATGGTCACCTACCTGATGTCACCAGGGCAGGTGCCAACAACGCCCCCAGACAGGTACTCCAGGTGAGGGAGAAGCTGACCACCTACTTCTCATCGTCAGCAGGTGAAGTCCCATGGCAGTATGCCGTGGAGTGAAACAGCTCTTTTAAGAGCCCCATAACACAAAGGTTATTTTAAGAACCATCCACCGTTGTCCATAAAATTGCATTTTTTTCCCCAGATTACTTTATGTATCATTGTCTCTCTTCATTTGGAAGCTATATTTAAGTGACATTTGGGAGTAAAGACCACACCTTAACCCCTTCCCTAACTCCATTTACATCAGTATCATACACACCTGGCATGGTACACCAGGTGAGCAGGAGCACTAATTAAGGTTATACAACATACAGTTAGTATGATAACAAAGGGAAAGGGTAACCTAGGTAACCTAGGGTCCATACAAATAGTACAGTTTACCACCATGTTCACTGGTCTGACAAAATACAGGTGGAAAAAAAACTCATTAGGAAGAGAATGTGTTTTTACTTTCATCTTGTCTTAGATCTGCAAAGTTGTAGGGAAGACATAAGCAGATTAAGTATAAGTTAAATATTAATAAACAACTGACTATGAAAACATTATAATTTAATAAGTATTCAAGTACAGGAAAGAACATGACAGGTGTGTGTGCGTGTAAAAATAAAATAATAATGAATGTGTAGCCTGTAATCTGTAAGAGAACAACAAGAGCATGTCTTTTTGGCACAACTGCAGACCGATACAGGGACTACTCATAAAGCCTAGACGTAGTAGGGGAACTTCAGACATGGCCATAAAGAGAGAGAGGGCAGGGCACTGGAGATCTGAGGTACAGAGAGGAGAGGTGTGTGTGTGTCTGTCTCTGAGAAAAAGGGAATAATATGTAGCCATAACACAGCTAAACAAACAAATGGCCCCTGGACGTCGATGGAACATAACTTCACAAACAATTTCAACACCCTGGTTTTCAAGTGGTTTTAAATGAAAGAAATATTGACCTTTAGTCTCGTAAGAGACCAAGAGCATCTGTGAATTCTCCGGTGTGTGAGTTTCAATTGCAAAATGTATGTAACACTAATAATGAATGCTATCCTAAGACTTTATAAACAAATGACTATGAATTGACTCAATTTAAACGGAACTGACGTGTGTGAAAAGAAAGGTACAACGAGGGAGGTCAAAACAACAACCAGACAACTCCTCTCCTCTTCCTGTCCTTCCTGTGAGCTGGTCGGCCCCGGCAACTCCTCTCCTCTCCTGTCCTTCCTGTGAGCTGGTCGGCCCCGGCAACTCCTCTCCTCTTCCTGTCCTTCCTGTGAGCTGGTCGGCCCCGGCAACTCCTCTCCTCTTCCTGTCCTTCCTGTGAGCTGGTCGGCCCCGGCAACTCCTCTCCTCTCCTGTCCTTCCTGTGAGCTGGTCGGCTAAATGGACTCCATCTCTCGAAGGAAAGAGAAAAACAACACATACAAGATTTATGTTAACTAAATACTGCTTGTATAGTGTAGTTAGAGGCATAAATATTGTGCGGTAAAGTTGGTATTACTTGCTGTTTACTCATGGAATTTGTATTTCAGATCAAAAGATGAATATGACAGGCAAATATTTAGACAGCAAACTGTTTTGGGATATTTTCTAATCTAGAAACAGCTATACATTTGCCTCATTAATACTTTGATCTGAAATACCAAATAGCCTACATGACTATACTGTAAAAATGACCTATTTTACTTCACTGTCGCAACACTTATGATACTACCTGTGATGTGGAGAAAAGCAGCTGATACATTTTAACCTTGACTACCGCTTTTCTTTGCTGAGGCAGCCTCTTCAGTGTTGGCACCAGGCTCATGGCAAAGAGGGTCTCTTCATCCTCCTTCCTGTGAGCATCAGGTTGGGCTGCATCCCTCTCGACGGCTTGGAGGAGCCTCTGCTGAAATGAGTTGAGTGGATCTGGAGGCTGGTACCTCCGATGACGCCTGGTGTGACGTTGTTCCTCTCTGTTTCTCTCCTCGTTTGTCTCCACGGCCACATCCTGTTCAACGAGGTCCTCAGTGGTCACTTCCGTGAGGTTCATAATAATCTCAGGTGGTCCTAGATCCAGGGGTGCTTCCTCCATTTCATCATCTTCCATGGCTGCACTGGTTGGTGGTCATACTTGTGGATGATGTAGATGTTGTAGAGGGTCTCGCTGCACCGGTGGAGGCGATGGTCGCACTTGTAGATGATGTTGAGGGTCTTGATGCACCGGTGGCGACAACACTTGTGGATGACGTAGTAGAGGGTCTGGCTGTAAAATTGCCACTCGTTGCTATAGGCAAAATAAATGGATCCACAAAGAATGTGGCAGAAGCGCCAAGGCTGCTGGCCTGAAGCTGCTGACCCAGACCTCTTGTCTTTCTCTGCCCTTCTCCCTCTGATACCTGTCCCTGAGTCCTCTCCACTTCCTCTTACAGTCTGCTTCTACATATACATGAACATGATAAGCCAAACCATTACCTAGCATAACTATAGTTATTAGATATATATCATGAACATGTCACCTACTGTACACACACACGGTTAATTGGCCAAATTATCAGGGGTGCAGTAGTATCTACCATTTCTATTACTATTTATCTAGCATACACACTCACACTCTTTCAAACATGATTATTTGGGAACGGTATCAGGGGTAGTAACTAGCATAATTTATATTACTATTTCTTTCACACACACACACACACCTCATTGGCTAGGTTAGCTAGCTAGCTAACGTTAACTAGCCACATCTAGCACAAGCTCACTACTATCGTGGACAGTTGTCTTCAAGCAGCATTTTTTGTGTTTATGTCCATGTAGCTGTCAGCAGTTGTGTCAAAAATACACGGTTTTGAGAATACTGCGAAAACGATTATCTCCATGTGTCCAACAGCATGCGACCACCTGCAAAAGATACCTGCATTAGTATAGTTGCCTAGCTGCGCAAAATGTTATGCAGCAGTGATGCACACACAGTCGGTGTGTTCGAAGCGTTAGGCTACCACGCTGTAAAATATCGCCCAATAATAGGCTACCCTATGTCTTGCAAATTGATAGGTCATTCTGCAATGTAGAACATGTTTCAAAACGAATCAATTGAATCCGTTTTCATTTTCGTTTTTACAGTAGGTTATACCGGGCCTATACGGGCCGATTCAGACTTAGAAAATGTCACGCCTTTCCTGCTCAAGCCTTCCCTACGCACTTCTTAGACACTTTTCAATATGTGGTATTTAGACTTACCTTATTCAGTCGAGTAACTGAACGTGTGGCTACCTTGCGTGCTCTGAATAAATTGAATTAAACTGCTGAAAACCCTCCCACTTGCTGGCCAACCTATTTTTTCCTCATGGAGTTTTCATTAAATAGTGTTTTCAGTGGCATACATTTTTATCTTATGACTACCAAGAAACACTCTGTGTGACCCTGATTTAGGCCACTGCAGTATTAAATATGGTGTACCTTTTTAGTTTGAATTTTGTCACAATGGGTTCAGAATTGTAGGGATATATAGCGTATATGCATATGCATATTGGTCTGTTTCAGCACCAATTGGTAGATTTAAAAATACTCTGATCTTGTAGATTATTTAGGTTCCGGAAAGTATTTATGAATCATAAAATGTTTGGAGAGCCTTTACAAACAAAATAAAGAAAATGGCAGTTTGATTCCTTCTGAAAATTGCCACATTTAGTTATTCAACCCATAGTAATGTTGAAAGATTAGTGTATATATAATTCTAATTGGGAGAATAGTGTACAATAGTAGGCTATACCATCATATATTGCCTGCACTAACCATGGAACTGTGTGATGACATGGGCAAATATTGTGCCATGAGTCGGGATCGAACTGTTAAGGCTTGGTCTGCCCTCTGCTCTATAACCAACAAGTCTCACCTCAGAAATAGATGTTCATCCATGTTTCTCAAACATCAAATTTCGAAGTTGTTCCAAACGTCAAATTCCAAATGTTCAAAGTTCAAGTTTAGACATTAACTCCGAATTTTTAAGGTTAGGGTTAAGTTTGCTGGATTAAAACAGCAATATTATGTTTTTTAAATTGATGCTTATCCTAAATCTTAACTGACTTGTATGACCGTTAGACTGTATTTGATCATGCAACCTTCTGAACCAGAGGCAGACCTTTTACACCAGAGGCAGATGCTTACGCCCATCCACTATCCCCATCCATAACGCCATAGCAAAACGGAAACCTACATGGAGGTAACAGTGCTCAGTGTTGCCCCTAATGGCCGGTTTCCACATCATCTCCCGATGTCCTCAGACATGGATGGACGTCGAATACTGACTTGTATTACGGGTGACCTGGCTGCCATAATGATTTAATTAACCTCGTGTCTTTATTCATTTTGTATGTATTTTGTATATTATCGTCTTATACCGATGATCCTTAGCAGCAAACACACGGCCATGTTCATGACGCATTTACAGAGGAAGCAAATGAAGGTAAACAAACAATGGAATTAAATGGAATGATAATGTAGCCTAGGATAGACCAACTGAAGGGAACTAACAGTGCATTGGTAGATGTGTGTGAGTGGTTATGAGGCCTATTGACATTCGATAATGATATGGGCTAATATTTAACATGATAGAAATAGGAAACTGAGAAAATCGATGTAACCTATAATTAAGACATTTGAGAGTGCCTATCCCTGCAAATTAAAAGGCAGTACAATTTCAATTCTGCATAATGGCATAGCATTTCATAAACAGTGGGAATGTTGATATGTTGATATACTTCAGTTTGCTGCCGCATGACTGATTTCACATTTGTCCCCAGCGATTATAAAGTCAAATTGATCTAAAACAAGTATTATTTATATTTACAATTCCTTTATCCAAACGGATTATTCATTTACCTAGGTTTTATCAATAGCGCTTGTCAAGTTGTAAATTACAGCGCATGGAGAATGGTGTTACTTCTATCAAAAAAATTAAGTCGATGCTTTCCCACTTGGAACCGGTAGGTTAGCTAGACCTTATTCGTGGTTCCCTCGTGCATAAAGGTGGTGGAATTATCACTGAATTAAATCAAAGTCAGAATATGGTGTATCTGTAGACACACCTCTGTCACACCTTCATTTATTCCATCTCCACCCTAAACTAATAGTGGGTGAACAGCATGCTATTCTCATGCTTCATTTCAAGGTCAGAATAGGCAGAGAGAAAAGCACATAAAAAGGTAATCACTTTCCATTCCCCCCATGGTGAATTGTAAAGACAGAACATCTAAACGAACTTATAATTAAAACCATAGGCCTACACCCCTTTATCTAATTATTACAACTTCCTGTAAATAGATTTAGATGCACTATTGTAAAGTGGCTGTTCCACTGGATGTCTTAAGGTGAACGCACCAATTTGTAAGTCGCTCTGGATAAGAGCGTCTGCTAAATGACTTAAATGTAAATGTAATGTAATGTAAATGCTCTGTTGAACATGATTGCTCCATGTCCGGACAGACTACCAGTTACAATTCCTTGATGCTCTAAAAGAAAAACACATTATGGATAAACATAATATAGTTTTGAAGTTAAGGCCTACCGTTGATTATTTTACCTATTGTTCAGGATACTACAGCTTTACATTCCGGTTTCAAATGTAAAGCTGTGGATTGGAGGTAGGCGTATGAATGTTTATTATATTCTACTGAAGAAATCGAAGGCAGCCCTTCACGAAATTATCCTAAAAGTTGTCTACTTCATTGGATGGTTACAAATACAGTCTAAATGTCATACGAGTTTCGAATGACCAAACGTTTGAGAGAATAATTTTACTTTTGTGAAAATGTTGAACTTAAGTAGGCTAATGCATTCTATGGTGTCTTCCTTTCAAATGACACATTAAGAAATTCAGTTCAAGCTAAAATCATTCAAGCAGGAGATTGGCATTGGCAAAATATTTACAGTAGGCGAAGACAAAATAGCCTAAATGAAGAAAAAAAACGAATCAATTAAAAACAACACAGGCCATGAGGAATAAAAGCGCATATAAGCGCATGCAGGCTATAGGCAATCAATATGCTTTCCAGTGAAATATTATGGAAAAAATATGCATATCTGAGAGAGCCTATTTAGAAATATAGGGAGTGTTTTCCCATAGTATCCTCTGTGTCTTTCAAATCTTATTTTCTGAAAATGCAGTATAGTATTTAGAGCAACGTTTCAAGAACATATGTTTCCAAAAGAAGCGAATATTCCAATTGCATGAACAAAGCCCATCATCAGTTCCAAAGGCATCGTCAACCCCCAGACAGCCTGCATGTACAGGTGACTGCATGGTGTCCGTTATGAGGTGAAGTTTGAAGCTGGCTCATATTAAACACTCTACGGTCAAATATGGGTCTAGCTAAAAATATCTTCCATCAGATGGTTCCTGAAATGTTTCTAGTATGGCTTAATATGTGTGCGTGTGTGTGTGTAAGAGAGAGGGAAAGTCTCAAACTATCATGTTCTTATATTATTTTCTAAACAAATTCACTACCTCGACCTGATACAAAAAAATGTTAGGCTGCATGACGAGCAAAAATGTGCCTCTCCAATAGTTTATGATGACTCTAGGCCTATATATTCATTTCAATGCCATTGCGCAATGCACCATTGATGTGTAAAAACGATTTTGGAACCCCTTGTTCTCTGGAATTGTCGAGTAAAATGTGCTGGTAGTCTACATGGTGATTGAACATTTTAATTAAGTATTTGAGACTGCAGAAACGGACCATTTCTCGTGCACGTATCCAAAGGCGTTTACATTACAAAACCTACACCCATCTCTCCTCTGTGGAAGAGCAGGCTCCAGAACGCTACATGAGAGGTGATATGAATTACCAAACGTTAAGCCTTCAATAAACTAATTTGTGTAAATAGCGTCTCTGAGGACCTTGGTATTATTCAGTTCATTCCGCTTTATCAGTACCCTGAGAAGAACGTGCTTCTCGCATGCCTGTAGTTGAGCCTCAGCCCCGCGCACTATTTTGATTAAGCCTCCTGCGCGGGAATGATGACAGCTTTTGACTGCCTTTTCACCCTTCTGGTTGTTACTAGTTACCACAGGCACAAGGTCAAAATTGGCTATATTTGTAATAATTTATGAAAACAAATATTTCCTTTTTGGTCTAATTTAAGGTTAGCAGTGCGGTTAAGGTGAAGCTTAAGGCTAGTTTTAAAATCAGATTTTAAGAAGATACATTGTAGAAATAGGCGGGGTTTATGATTTTGTGGCTGTGATGGACGCCAATCTGAACAGTCGGAATGAAGAGTAATTAAAACCTATGAATTTTCCTTTGCGGTCTCTCTTAAGGCATCTCTTTGCAGGCAAGATTGCAGTCCCTGCGCCCATTTACTGTCAGAAATGAATTGCGTCTCACAACAGCCACACAATGGTTACTAAACGGGATAACGGTAGTGTCCTAATTAGAATTTAATTAAGTACCAACAAATAGCTTGTGGATAAAGATTTCAGTTTTGTTGGCCCAAATGTAATTAAACAATGTGGGCTGGACGTGTGATTGCGTTGCAACTGCAAATGGCCTACACTATTCATTATCATTATACATTTGTTTTGAATTAATGTGAAGTACCGGTATAGGCATTCAAATCGCTTCTGTTGGATCCTTTTGCTGTGTGTGTGCGCGCGCCTATAATGCCATTCCACCCCTGTTCACCAGTGACTATACCCTACCTTTAATGATTAACGCTAATATCAAACGTCCCATTTGGCTATAGCAACATTGTACAATAATCGAAAACACCATACGCCTAGCCTGTCTTAGTGACAACATATTTTGACCGAGGTGAAATATCCGTATTTGTTATTATTGTATTCTCCTATAGGTCTAGCATTCGTTTGCTGAGAATAGACAAGGTTGCAGAAGGCGCGTAGCGGTGATAACCTCTTGTTTGGTTTTCTTAAAACCCATTTGATAGCATGCAGCCTACTTACCCAGAGTTGCGAGACATTATTGGACGTCGTCACCCGTGTCCAAAAGTGTATCGTTCATTGATTGGCCCACTACACGTTCGAAAGGGTTCACGTGCTTCCGGTTGGTGTGGGAAATGTTATGTGAGGAGTTGGTGAAGATCGAACTGTCATACCTACAGTGGTGAAAAGCTCGGGGCTGCGAGAGGAGAGCGCAATGCCTTGTCAGTCTTGTCATGTCGACGACCATGACACGTTGGAGCGTTACGCACGAGGGATGTCAACAATTTAGAAATCAAAAAGTGCCCCAAATCAGAGAGGTATTAATGAGCCTTTAGTGGTCACCGTATTGCTTCATTCTTTTATATTTGGATACCAATACACACCAACAAGTGGAATTAGTTAGGAGCCTGGATCGACCCTTTTGCAGTCCCTTTCAGCAATGGAGAAGCAAAGGGCTCTACACAGCCCGGAGTCTAGTGAAGGGGAGAGCGTTTCTCCTTCTCGCAGTCTGCCTTCGCCGCCCATCCTGCCTCTCCAAGTAGCGCAGCAAGCGCACAGAACCACGAACTTTTTTATTGACAATATTCTGCGGCCAGATTTCGGCTGCCGGAAGGAGCATGGTTTAGGGGCTAGGGAACGTGCGCAGACTTCCAGCCGAGAGCGCGCCCAACCTTTGGTCGCCAGGCCGAATCATCCTGGAACCCCATGCCAGGACTCTAACTGCAGCAGCGACAGCACTTCTTCCTCCACATCGTCCTTGGCCTTGTCTCCCACCCCCCAAAAGAGCACCTCGTCATCGAAGGCTGACGAGAGCTCTGGAGGCAGCACGCCAAAGTTCGGCGAGAACACACCTTCTGTCATGGTTGTGAACGGCGGTAGTGGCGGCGCAGCGCCCAAAGCCGAGTCCCAGCCGCTGCTGTGGCCTGCCTGGGTGTACTGCACTAGATACTCGGACAGGCCGTCATCTGGTGAGGCAATAGTTTCTTGAACAAGCTTTTGTCAGGGTATTGTAGCCTAATGCGTAATGTTATAAATGCCTTATTGTCCCTTGCAGAAATATAAGTATTTCCTCAACATGCTTGTATTTGATATATTTGTTATTAATTCGTCGAAGTTGCACATTTATACTTAAATTCAACTGCATTTTATACTTTATTTTCACGCTGTGATAAATGACAATATTTGTAGGTAATGGCGTAGTGGTCCTGTTACTGCATGAAAAGAGTGACTGGCTGTAGAGCAGGCTAGCATATATTATTAGAAAAAAGGTTCTGGATAGAACCAAAAACTGTTATTTCTATGCTGATATATGGCACCCCTAAAGGTTCTGTACAGAACCGAAATTGTTTCCATATAGAACCCTATATGGAACCCAAGGGTTCTACATGGAACCAATTCTGGTTTAGTGAAGAAGAGCCCCTGGGGTTCTGATCAAATAACCCTACAAAATGGTTCTATATACAACCTTTATGGGTGCCATATGAAGCAAGCAGTATATTGTAGGCCTACTCAATCTTTTTCTCAACAGGAAGCAAACTTTTGCACATTTAAATGATTACATATCATATGTAAATAATCCATTATTCAGGCCTACTAGAAAAATATATGGAACAAAAAAGCTGAAAATAGGCTACTTGGATATTTTTGTGTTAATTCATTTTGAAATAGGACTGTGTGACATCTACTCTGTTCTACCGAGAGAAGTCAAATAAATTGAAACAGTGAAAAATAGAGTAGGGGCTTTTCAAGAGCAGCATTGGTCCATTTGAGAACATATCAGAATATGTAAACATCATTTCATCGATGACTGTGTGGCCTAACATTTCACCCTCCTTATTTGCAAGTGAGATCTTGGTCCTGGTCACTGGTTTCATCTTGTGGACTCACCCCAAAATGCCTTGCAGATATGACATATTTTAAAATGTGTCACTTAACATGAGAACATACTCCATTCATTGGATTGAAAGAGAGATAGAGCTCGTACATTTAACAGAATACACGTTTAGGCCAATATAGGCCTATACAGGCTATACATTTACATGATTCCTAACCTCTTATTAGACCATGTACCATATATATTTAAACATTCCAATGAGACATTAGAAAAATAAGGTTACATTTAATACAATTTAAGAAAGTGCATCAGGGAAAAAAACTAGAATAAGAATCTCAGTGATGTCAACATGTTGAATTAATGAACTGTCTTGATAGAGAAGGCTGTAAATGATCTGAGTATGCAATTAGTGTAATCCCCCAACTACATGTATTTAATACATGTTAGGCTACGTTAAATGGGAAGCATGCACAATGTTTATTTTGTTCTAAGTTCCACAGTCCAATGGTTCCAATGGCGTTTTGGCGAATAAATGGGCTTTTCATAATTACCATAAACGTGTCAAAAATATAGACTGTGTTTTATGCCGTAGGTATTGATAAAAATCAGTGCAACAATAATGACATGAAATTTAAAGCTATACATTTCATCTTAAACAAAAACTATTCACTGAAGAGTTTATATTTGTGTTAGAAAATTATATAGGATTAGGCCTAGCATCAAAATACAATTTTAAGAAAGATAAAAACGGATAAATTACATTTCCTGTTTCTCATGATATTGTTTATTTGTTTGTTATTTGTTTGCACCATGATAACAAAGGACACAATTTAATATTTAAATGTATACTGTAGCGTAAGCTACCCTTATGCACATAGGCCTATACCTGGGTCTGCATTTGGTACAAAATATATTAATTCCTTTCTTATGTCAACAGCTAAAGATCACTGAGCTTCAACGATTTTTTTTTATTTATTAGGCCTATAACTACTTGTGATCAATGAAAGGCCTATAACCGACACAGTTGGCCAATAGTCCTTAAACAATTGTATGTTTTTAAATAGCTGTAGTTGGCTTTAGTAGCCTACAGTTTTTTGTTTGCATATTTTTGCTAAATAATTATGAAAGTCGACCTACAGCTATTGTTCCCTTCACACAAAGGCCTGCCGCTCAGTGCACTATGGAACTTATTCTTCTCAGGACATCATGCTATTCATAGTTATTATTGAGGGTCTACCATTGGGATGACCATACCGTTAGACTATAGCAAAGTATTCAACTATAATAACGTTTATTGTTATTATTATTTTTATTAGCCTACCGTGATTATATTGGTTATTTTTATGATTATACAAAATAACTTTTTTTAACTAGGCAAGTCAGTTAAGAACAAATTCTTATCTTCAACTACGGCCTAGGGACAGTGGGTTAACTGCCTGTTCGGGGGCAGAACGACAGAGTTGTACCTTGTTAGCTCGGGGATTTGAACTTGCAACCTTTTGGTTACTAGTCCACCACTCTAACCACTAGGCTACCCCAGTAGCGGTTATTATTTGTGTACGTTGTTTTTATAATTAGGGTATTATTAAGCCTAAAATCTGCAATGGAATTGGTTTTTGGTGATGATAGTGAGACTAGGTGATTGGCGCTCGCTGAATATTTACATTCCCGTTTTTATTGTCGTCCCTACTGTAGGCCCAAGGACACGGAAATTGAAAAAGACGAAAAATGAGAAGGAAGACAAGCGACCCAGAACGGCGTTCACGGCTGAGCAGCTCCAAAGACTGAAAACGGAGTTCCAGGCCAACCGTTATATCACGGAGCAGAGGAGACAGTCTCTAGCTCAAGAGCTCAACCTCAATGAGTCACAAATCAAAATCTGGTTCCAAAACAAACGGGCGAAAATAAAAAAGGCCAACGGCTATAAGAACGGCCTGGCTCTCCAGCTCATGGCGCAAGGATTGTACAACCATTCCACCACCACCATTCAGGAAGACAAGGAGGAGAGTGACTGAGACTTCGCTTGCAGGAGTCACCTTTTGGGGGCACAATATTTGTGGAAAGTCAAGGCTATTGTAAAGAGATTTTCCATTAGTTGATAGGGCTAAATGTGTAGCCTATATGTGGACATAAACTATCAAAGTATGCCTACAAACTACAAACATGAATGAAAATTAATAGCCCATAATGAGACGTTGTATATTTAATTTAAGAAGAAGGGGTAAGCTATAGGAATATGACTACTCATCCCGCACTTGCTGGATAATTATATGATTGTTATCTTTGTCGCTTTAGGCCTAATGTGTTGTGATCTCTCTCTTATATCAAACCTCGATGAACATACAGACTGTGATCTGCCACTTCAAGCCAAAGATTTTATCGGAAAAAACAGCCTGAAAAAACTGAATCTCCCTGTTATCGTACCTTTTTCCTGAACTGCGAGTCTCTAACAATCAGTAGACCGCTGTTGTCATTAGTTGCCTGCCGCTTGATGTAAGCCCCTCAGTTTGGGTGGAAAGGATATATGACTCAACTCGTGTTGGATTCACCTTATATTGGAATACTACAAAGACAGCAGCATCAGACTCTCTTGAAATATATGTAATCTCCCTCCATGATTAGAGGGGATGCATATACTAAGCTACATCTAAACAATGTTAACAAATAAACATTTTTCTATTGGAAAAAAGGCAACACTGCTCCTTTTTTGTATGTTGCACTGCTCTGTGCAAACGATTACATGAATAAATCGTAGTGTCTATGGAGTTGGTTTGCAGCTCATTGGTTCAAGTGAGTGGGGTAACTGTGTCCATATTCATCCCGTATATTTTACAAAGGGACATTTTATTATGAGAAGCGTGATGATATCAGGCCTGTTCAGAGCGTTGCTGAGCATGAAATTGGCTTGTCGTGCACCACAGTGCTCACTCATTTGCTCAACTATTTGTGTGCTAGGCTAGAAATATAAAACCGACTATTTGGTCTTGTATCAAATGTTGAGCCAGACAGAGCGCACCGCTCAAAGCTTGGCTGGATTCACAGGTCACGCGGTTCTCTTGAAAATCATGCTAGCGCGAGGGTCCACAACGACGAGTAAGGAAGATTGATTCATTTTTCACTTTAGGCCAAAAGCCTACTGCAGTGGGCAAAAAAAATAAAAAAAAATAAACAAATTTAAAAATTAAAAATAAAAAAACGCTTTTATTACAATTACAATCATAATGATCTGCCTTTTCGTGTATTTGTATTTATTAGGGATCTCCATTAGCTGCTGCCAAGGTGTAACCGATGTGAAATGGCTAGCTAGTTAGCGGGGTGCGCGCTAATAGCGTTTCAATCGGTGACGTCACTCGCTCTGAGCCCCGAAGTAATTGTTCCCCTTGATCTGCAAGGACGCGGTTTTTGTGGCGCGATGGGTAACGATGCTTCGTGGGTGGAAGGTCCCTGGTTCGAGCCCAGGTAGGGGCGAGGAGTGGGACGAAAGCTAAACTGTTACAAAGGCAACAAAATATAGAACAGTACATTATATAACATTTTTACACCACTACATATCCACAATACAAAATGTCACAATGTATGTGTCTGTACCTTTGTTGTGTGTCTCTTCACAGTCCCCGTACCGTATGGTATTTTTACCTGTTTTTTTTTTCAATCTGATTCCACTGCTTGCATCAGTTATCTGATGTGAAATAGAGTTCCGTGGCTCTATGTAGTACTGTGCATTCTTGTACCCGAACATTTAGATATTAGCCTAATCATTTGAGAATAAATTATTCATTTGAATGATGATTTACACACGATGCAGAGCTGCATTTTATCTTAACGGATGAAATCGAAGAGCAGATATAGCCAATCTACCCTTTCATGAAGTCGATAGGAAACGCTTAAAGTCAGCTCAGACTTGTTATTTCCTTTGTGGAGATAAATGGTCCTAGGTAAATAATAATCCCTTTTGTTTTTCATGTGGCTTTTACATTTTTTTTTACTAAAGGGAACCCATAATAACAAATCTTATACAACTTAGATGAATCATGGATACTATTTACACGCAACCTATTCGAAAGGTCTTTGTCAAGTATGTAGGACGAAGGCCGTAGTAAACATAATACATCGATAATAACTAAAGTTGGATGATAACTAAAGTTGGATATGCTTTCACCATTATGAGCAAACTGACAAAGATAGGACTCAAGATTCTCTCTCTCGCTCTCTCCTCCTCTTGAATGGATGGTCAGGGGGGCAGAACATAATGTGTACAAATAACGTGTAGACTCCAAATTGACCGCAAAAAGACCAAACATATATAACATTTGACTAAAACATAATCATTTCAAACCTTGCTTACATTGTTATAGAATCACATATCTCTCTCTTATGTGTGGTAATACTTTGGAACAAATGTTCTAAATTAAAATCAATTGGAGCTGATTTGCTGGTGTTTTTACAGTATTTTATGTCCAGCAACTAATATATATACAAAAGTATGTCGACACCCCTTCAAATTAGTGGATTCGGCTATTTGAGCCCTTTGCTGACAGGTGTATAAAATCGAGCACACCGCCATGCAATCTCCATAGACAAACACGGGCAGTGGAATGGCCTAACTGAAGAGCTCAGTGACTTTCTGGCACGTTATAGGATGCTACCTTTCCAACATGTCAATTCGTCAAATTTCTGTCCTGCTAGAGCTGCCTTGGTCACTGTAAGTGCTGTTATTGTGAAGTGGAAAAGTCTAGGGGCAACAACGGCTCAGCCGCTAAGTGGTAGGTCACACAAACTCACAGAACGGGATCGCCAAGTGTTGAAGCACGTATAGCGCGTAAAAAACATCTGTCCTAGGTTGCATCACCCACTACCGAGTTCCAAACTGCCTCTGGAAGCAACGTCAGCACAAAATGTTTTGTCAGGAACTTCATGAAATGGGTTTCAATGGTCGAGCAGCTGCACACAAGCCTAAGATCATCATAAAGTTTGGTGGAGGCTGTTTTTCATTGTTCGGACTAGGCCCCTTAGTTCCGGTGAAGGGAAATTTTAACTCTACAGCATACAATGACATTATAGATGATTCTGTGCTTCCAACTTTGTGGCAACAGTTTGGGAAGGCCATTTCCTATTTCAGCATGACAGTGCCCCCTTGCACAAAGCGAGGTCCACACTGAAATGGTTTGTCGAGATCGATGTGGAAGAACTTGACTGGCCTGCACACAGCTCTGACCTCAACCCCATCGAACACCTTTGGAAGGCCAACTGCGAGCCAGGCCTAATCGCCCAACATCAGTGCCCGACCTCACTAATGCTCTTGTGGCTGAATGGAAGAAAGTCCCTGCAGAAATGTTTCAACATCTAGTGTAAAGCCTTCCCAGAACAGTGGAGGCTGTTATAGCAGTAAAGGGGGGACCAACTCCATAATAATGCCCATAATTTTTGAATGAGATGTTCGACGAGCAAGTCTCCACATACTTTTGGTCATGTACGTATATTGTTTATTTATTTATTGTTCAGAAAATTTGGGGGCCAAAATAAAATCACCAGGGCCAAATTCGGGCTGTGGGCTGTGTCTTGGGGAAACCTGCTATATAGGCTGTGGAGATAAAGATATTCCTAACATGCTTCTTAAAGGGACTCTCCAATAGGTGGAGGTAAAATAATGTCAGGACATTAATATAGGCCTAACATTATTTTGGTGATTTACCCAACCAAATCTTGTATAACCACAGGAACTAGCGTCAATATCCGTTATATGTCTATGTGTAAGCGGTGATGCCGATTAAATCTCAGATGCAGTTGACCTAGGCCTAGTAAAGTCTAAATCGAAGAGCGCTTGTGTGAGTGCGTGTGAGTGCGTGTGAGCGTCGACCAAACGAGAGTGCCAGGTGAACTAACGATGCGTTGTTTCTGTCTTCAAGTTGAAATATGATTTTGTTTGTTGGCTACTTGTCAATATATATTTTTTTTCAATATTTTACAACATTTGAAGGGACAATCTGGAGTTGGTACGTTGCTTACTTTACATAAGGTGGGCTGCATGAACTTGAGACTGTAGACCAAAAACATTAGTCAGAAGAATATGTTTTACCAGTTGTTATGACTGCCTGTTGGTTACCGGATGATTTTAACAAAACAAGTAATACAAATAACAACAAAAACAATAATAATAACGATAACAATAACAATAATAGAAACAGGACCATTTTTATGTTTTCTATAGACCTATGACCATCGGTGACCTAGATCATGTCTGCCTATTCTAGTTTATTTTATAGCCAACCAGAATTTAAGTAAAACATGCCTCTTTCGAAGTAAATTCATCCACAAGCTTTGATTTACATTTGACATATTTATTGATGATTTTGATAATTTTATAATAATGTTTTATTAGCCTGCCTATTCGAAATGTACCAAAACTTTTGCTTAATCGAGATGTTTTAATTAGGGCCTACACCCTGATTTCTAAATTAATTTAAATAATAAGCTGAGCAATGTTATTTTTTAAACTAATATTTGAACTTAAATCATCAAACGAATGGTTTATTTTGGTAGAAGAAAGTAACTTTTCCTATCTTATTTGCCAACGTGAATTAACAAAAATCCATGAAGCTAGCTACATAATCGCAAATGTTTATTAAATTCCCACAATGTAGGCCTAATTCACTTTGTAATTTAAAATAAATAATAATAGTCTACCGAATAAGTAGGCCTACATTGTTTTCAACTTAAGCTGAGTTTTTCAAACAGGTTATACAGCGAGAAATTCACCGTAAATATTTTCATTTGGCCGCCGTCGTATAATTTTTCTGATTTTATAGCACCCATTAGTCCTTCATAGCCTATATAGAATAGGATGTCTATTCCAATATATTGATGGATGTGATTATCACAATACTTTTTTATTAGACATCAAGTATAGACAAAAAACGATAATGATAAAATGAGAAGGTGCGCCAAGGATGTCCCACACTATCTATCACGCTTTTAGACACGGCACTAGCCATGTACAACGGCACCAGCCGCCTTATCAGCGTTGACATTACACGCAGTCTACAACTCAAGTCGAACACATTATAATTTGTTATGCTTAATAGCCAGTATTGTTACATATACTGGATTTGGGCCCATTTTCTGAGACAGAACAGTGTAATTACTTTTGTCCAAATTACATATTGAGTGAATATCTTCCTGAAAAACCAACCTATTTCCGCTGGCAAAGAGGTCATCTGTCATCCATGGTACTATGCCCGAGGATATAGGCTAAACCTCTGCTACAGTACAATACATGCTCATACTATTTTTGTCTTTCAGAGTCATTCTGGATTCAGAGACAAATGTTGTGACAGGTGGGCTGGATCCCTGCCTGTGAGTGTTTCCTGTACTTTGTCTGTTTTCTGAAATGATTTCAGAAATGGGAAGAGAGGCAGAGGTTTGTGGAGTGGCAAGTGGATCATGGACATAGAGCCACACTATAAGTGGTTACAGCACAATAAAGAGTAGTCCATCAAATAAACAAGTAAACAATGTAGCAAATAAAAATATTATGACAGAAATGACATAATTATATCTTAATATAATGATGCCCATTCTGATACATTATTTTAGTATAATGTATTTTTGTTTATACAATATTATAAACCACAACAGATCATATATAGGGAAAGGATTGAAGTCCGTGTCTACGTGCATGATGACAGATGGGGGTGCAAACAACAAGACAATGAACTAAATGAGAATTTCCCCACCCAGTAGCTTTAGGGATGTACTGTAACCGTGTGCTGTGTTTTTACGTATTTGTTTAAACATCTGATACAGGAAGACCCTAGGGTGCAGAGTGTCCATAACACAGCCTGTCCTCCGGCTATGATACAGCTTTCATTTACATGCAAATGAAGGCAATAAACAGAAAACACAACAGAACTTCACTGCATCGTCTTCAGTAATGAAAAAGATGTTGCACTCAGTGCTATAACTCCAATGTATCAAAACACCAACACTCTTTTTTCTGTAGGCTCCTTAAATGTCGGAGCGGGTCTTGTGCTCCAGGTTGGCGTTGGACTTAACCGTGTCCGGAGGAGACCAGACAACAGACAGGAATGTCCCAGTGTTGCTCTGGGAGCTGTGAGCCTGTCTGTCTGGGTCATGCAACACTGATCAAACCTGAGTGGAAACCTACAGGACCAGAGCTAACACAATGCTAAGACTGGGGTTGAACATTCACAAATGCGCACATGCACACACACACACGCACACACATACACACACATACACACTCCTAAAATGGGGGCAGGCACTGCTGTAATCCTGATTCGACACAAGCTACTGTCAGGGGGGGTCTCGGCCATTTTTGGATGGCCACACGTCACGTCGGAGATATCCTTAGTGCCCTCCGGCACTAGAAAAAGGACACTGGTCTGTTCCCACTCTGTACAGTGAGTACCACATAACACACTCTTTGGTCTTTGATCCTTGGGAGACAGGCAGCATGACAGACAGACACACACATACAGACACATGCCTGTGCACACAGATACCGACATACAAACACACAGATGGAATGGGTAGACCCTATGCAATGAAGGGTTGTGTTCCTGAAGTAATGGTAGAGAACACCACATGCCGTCCTCTGTCTACCAGGCTGTTGACAAGTGGGCTGCCTGCATGTGAGGAGCAAGGCAGCAGTTGTGGTGAGAAGGACTGCTGTTGTTTTGTCAGGAGTAGTTAACAAAAGTAGCATTGAGACATAGCCTACAGGCCTCCCACGCCGCAGCGTAGTGTGTGTGTGGGCGTGTGTTTCTATATGTATATGTGCTTGGCATACAGCCGTGCAATCATACACTATTGCATAGATTACAAGGTGGATATAAGCAGAATTGATTATGTGTGAGTGTGTGTGTGTGTTCAGGATTTTGTATACATCCTGTTGGTTGTGGGTATTAAAACCCTCCCTGTCCCCCATCACTACTCCATTTCCTCTATGGCCCACCATGCTAACCGGATTAGCCCATCCTCAGACAGACAAGGCCATGCGAAGGAGCCCAACGCTGAGCCAGTTAGAACACACTGCTCATAACAGCGGACCTACTATTCGCTGTGTTCCGACTAGCCATACGTGATGATGTGGCTCAATATGACGCAAGACAGCCATTTTGTCTCGGACATTATGGTTTTGGACTAGCAGGTTGGTCAATGTCAAAATAGTCTGTAGTACATGGACTTTCCTGTGAAAGTAAATATGATAATGTATGACTAAGTATAATGATTGAATTTTATGTAAATATATAGTATATGAATAGCATTTGTACACTTTGATATGTCAAATCCATGCACATTACCAAAGAGCAAAGATACATCATCTTAATCCAACTGTAATTGTACAATATTAATCTAAGGATAATATTTCCCCATATTTCCCATCTTATGATTGTTAGAATAAGAGTTATGGACCATGAAACAGGGAGAAACTGAGGAGAACTGTAATTTGAAACAGCTGCTGTTGGCAAGGATAACATTCAGGTTCATTTTTAAAATGCAATGACAGTCTGAATGATTAAATAAATTGCTAATTTACCCATGAAAAGTTCTTGCCTTTTAAAGTTGCACAAATGGCGGCATTTTTCAGTTGCATCCCCGTTTTGTGAATTATTATTATTGTTTGGTTATATGTCTGAAAACAAAGGAAGTCATCATTGAAGGTCAGATGTTACATACAGGGCATTCAGAAAGTATTCAGACCCTCACATTTTGTTACGTTACAGCCTTATGGGGCGGCAGGGTAGCCTAGTGGTTAGAGCGTTGGACTAGTAACCGGGAGGCTGCAACAGTTAACCCACTGTTCCTAGGCTGTCATTGAAAATAAGAATTTGTTCTTAACTGACTTGCCTAGTTAAAAGGTAAAACAATCAGAAATTGATTACATTGTTTTCTCCCCTCATCAATCTACACACAACACCCTATGATGACAAAGCAAAAATAGATTGTTTTGACATTTTGGAAAAGGGAAATATCACATTTATATAAGTATTCAGACCCTTTATTCAGTACTTTGTTGAAGCACCTTTGGTGGTGATTGCAGCCTGGAGTCTTCTTGGGTATGACACTACAAGCTTGGCACACCTTTATTTGGGGAGTTTCTCCCATTCTTCTCTGCATATCCTCTCAAGCTCTGCCAGGTTGGATGGGGAGTGTCCCTTCACAGCTATTTCATGTCTTTCCAGAGATGTTCGATCGGGTTCAAGTCCGGGCTCTGGCTGGGCCACTCAAGGACATTCAGAGACTTGTCCCGAAGCCACTACTGCGTTGTCTTGGCTTAGGGTCATTATCCTGTTGGAAGGTGAACCTTTGCCCCAGTCTGAGGTCCTGAGAACTCTGGAGCAGGTTTTCATCAAGGATCTCTGTACTTTGCTCCGTTCATCTTTCCCTCGATCCTGACTAGTCTCCCAGTCCCTGCAGGTGAAAAACATCCCCATAGCATGATGCTGCCACCACCATGCTTCACCGTAGGGATGGTGCCAGGTTTCCTCCAGACGTGAAGCTTGGCATTCAGGCCAAAGAGTTCCATCTTGGTGCCATCAGACCAGAGAATCTTGCTTCTCATAGTCTGAGAGTCCTTTAGATGTATTTTGGCAAACTACAAATGGGCTGTCATGTGCCTTTTACTGAGGAATGGCTTTCGTCTGGCCCCTCTACCATAAAGGCTTGATTGGTGGAGTGCTGCAGAGATGGTTGTCTTCTGGAAGGTTCTCCCATCTCCACAGAGGAACTCTGGAGTTCTGTCAGAATGACCATTGGGTTCTTGGTTTCCTCCCTGACCAAGGCTCTTCTCCCTCGATTGCTCCGTTTGGCCGGGTGGCCAGCTCTAGGAAGAGTCTTGGTGATTCCAAACTTCCATTTAAGAATGATAGAGGGCACTGTGTTCTTGTGGACCTTCAATGTTGCAGACATTTTTTGGTACCCTTCCCCAGATCTGTGCCTCGATACAATCCTGTCTCAGAGATCTACGGACAATTCCTTCAATCTCATGGCTTGATTTTTGCTCTGACATACAGTGTCAACTTTGGGACCTTATATAGACAGGTGTGGGCCTTTCCAAATCATGTCCAATCAATTGAATATATCACAGGTTTGCAAATATTTCAACAAACCTGTTTTCACTTTGTCATTATGGGGTACTGTGTGTAGCTTGATGAGGAAAACATTTAATGTAATCCATTTTAGAATAAGGCTGTAACGTAACAAAATGTGGAAAAAGTCAAGAGGTCTGAATACTTTCCGAATGCACTGTATGTGTTGTGTTAGCTGAATAATCTTACCAAAGATGATTGATAAATGAAAATAGTTCACTCAGGCCGTTTACCATTTAACTAAAAAAAATCAGGTCCTGACTACTTAAGAGGTGGCTCTCCCATAGACACCAATGCGATATCAGCTGGGTTTGTTCTACTTAGTTCAGTGACTTCCATTGAAACAGAAAACATGAAGGAGTGGGATGTTTGGCTTCCTCTTCCGATTCTGTCTTACAGTACAGTGCAGTTGGTTCTTTCATTAAAAAGGCTGAGACTATAGCACCTATAGCATATCCCACCACTGGAAATATATTCCCACTTCAAACATCCAAAGCCAGAGAAAACCCCAACTCTTCATTTGTAAAACGTTCTCCTTCGCTGTCTTTTAAACTTCCATTTCATTAGATGACAAAAATAATTCTTAATCCGCAAATCAACAGTCCTATGTTTTCAAAATGATGTGTCTGCAACCGCCTATACAGTAGACTACGTCCTCAACAAATTGTGGCTAAAAAAAGTGTAGCCAGAAAACTTGGTTACTACAGTACTCTAACAGCATAGCTGTTTTTAAAGCAGGCTTTCAGCAGTCTTCTCATGTAAGTGAGAATAAGAATTTTTTTTTTTTTTTTAGATATACACAAGTACTGAGAGGACAGACAGAAGACTAGTTGACAGACAATGGTAAATCAGCTTACTTTAGTTGAAGCGACTCACTCATTGGAGAAGGGTATACTTGTATAATGCTATATCTGAACAATAAAAGACTGTTGCAAAACGCTCAGCTTTTTATTTTATTTTTATTTTACCTTTATTTAACTAGGCAAGTCAGTTAAGAACAAATTCTTATTTTCAATGACGGCCTGGGAACAGTGGGTTAACTGCCTGTTATACATTTTTTTAATACAATCTATTATAAATTCATATGAATTAATTACCCAATTATGAATAATTCATAACACAATTATAATTCATAACACAATTATAATTATAACATTGGTAAGTTGATTAAAACATATATATTATCCCATGACACCGTCACCTTTTTCGTGTCATTGTCAAAAAATTGGATAGGCAAATATACCAGTAAATCTTAGATGTTTGAATTACACATTTATTTAACAAATTACACATTTTTATTCCACAAATTACACATATTTAACAGATTACACAAATTTATTTAACAAAATACATTATTTAACAAATCAGTCAAAACTTTTTTGAATAGTAGCCAACACATTAATTTAGTTCCTATAGTTTACATCTTCATTTATTTTTAACTTTAAATAATTAGTTGAAAGTGTCAGATATGTTTGTGTTATATACAGTA
>NC_088398.1:61973143-62045643 GCF_034236695.1 Oncorhynchus nerka | reverse complement strand
GAGCGGACCCCAGACCTCACAACCATGAAGGGCAATGGGTTCTATAACTGGGTGAGCGGACCCCAGACCTCACAACCATGAAGGGCAATGGGTTCTATAACTGGGTGAGCGGACCCCAGACCTCACAACCATGAAGGGCAATGGGTTCTATAACTGGGTGAGCGGACCCCAGACCTCACAACCATGAAGGGCAATGGGCTCTATAACTGGGTGAGCGGACCCCAGACCTCACAACCATGAAGGGCAATGGGTTCTATAACTGGGTGAGCGGACCCCAGACCTCACAACCATGAAGGGCAATGGGTTCTATAACTGGGTGATAACTGCGGACCCCAGACCTCACAACCATGAAGGGCAATGGGTTCTATAACTGGGTGAGCGGACCCCAGACCTCACAACCATGAAGGGCAATGGGTTCTATAACTGGGTGAGCGGACCCCAGACCTCACAACCATGAAGGGCAATGGGTTCTATAACTGGGTGAGCGGACCCCAGACCTCACAACCATGACGGGCAATGGGTTATAAGTCTTTTTTTCCAGATCCTAATTTGTATGTTCAATGTTATGTTCCTTTTGATGGCATAGAGGGCCCTTCTTGCTTCACTCTGTCTCTTTCTCTCTCTGTGTCTCTCTCTCTGTGTCTGTCTCTCTCTGTGTCCCTCTCTCTGTGTCGCACTCTCTGTGTCGCTCTCTCTTTCTCTCTCTCTCTCTCTCGCTCTCTCTGTGTCCCTCTCTCTGTGTCTGTCTCTCTCTGTGTCCCTCTCTCTGTGTCGCACTCTCTGTGTCGCTCTCTCTTTCTCTCTCTCTCTATCTCGCTCTCTCTGTGTCCCTCTCTCTGTGTCGCACTCTCTGTGTCGCTCTCTCTTTCTCTCTCTCTCTCTCTCGCTCTCTCTGTGTCTCTCTCTCTGTGTGTCTGTCTCTCTCTGTGTCGCTCTCTCTCTCGCTCTCTCTCTCTCTGTCTCTCTCTGTGTGTCTCTCTCTCTCTCTCTCTCTCTCTCTCTCTCTCTCTCTCTCTCTCTCTCTCTCTCTCTCTCAAATAGAGGGTCCAGGAGAGAATGTGTGTTTATGAAAACAGCTTCACCTTGACTCATTTCCTCAGAGATGTCAGTTTGGACAAGGCTGTGGAGAAACAACAGGAAGGAGATTAGTTAGACTGACGCGTTCCATCTCACTCATTTATCAACACACTGCTGTCTGCTTTGCTCTACACTACAGAGACCTGTCCCGGTCAGGGTTATCAACATAGAGGTTGGACTTTCTCCAAAGAATAGCTCAATCCAACTATAAAAACGAATTCTAACTTCCAAAGTTAGCCAGCAGTTCAATCGATCAAGGGGGAAAATCCAAATCTCATGCGGTTTTCAGTCTTTAGGCTGTCAACCACTATTTATCAGTTCGACATGAAGCAGACTCATTGGATATTGACACGGAACCACCCCTGACATTAGCCTCCACACTCAATTTGAATCAGAGATGAATTGTCAGTGAGGAAGGAGAGGGAGGAGAGATATGCATCCAGCTTCATGACAGAGAGGCCATACAAACACACTGACCAATTCACACATATATGCAAGCACACCAGCAAACACATACAGACACACACATACAGACACATACAGACACACACAAACACACACAAAAGGGTGGTGGAGGAGCAGCAGGCATCCAGTGGTCCGACAGAATAGGGACACACACGCTTGCTAACACACACAGACACACATGCACCCACAGGCACACATGATTTGCATGTACACTCAAACCAATATAGACACGCACACATACAGCCCACACCACACCACACCACTGTCACAAATACCCTGTGTAGCACCACTTCACTGACACACACTGTTACCATCACGTCATGTCCCACCCCCTCCTAACCCTTCTGCACTACACTGCCAGCTACTGTAGACAACTACACATCATAAACCATGTAAAGGGTATGACATATGCGACCAGTTGTAGTGTAGCGAGTTAGAGAGAACAGCCTTGAACCAGCGACCCAGAAGTTACGGGGTGAGAGCACAAGCACTTGCACCACAAAAGGCCTCTTGGCAGAGACACTGGTACACTCACATACAGAGGCTTTACTAGCATGCCCATCTAATGATTACCACTGGATATTGGGTGACTTTGAGGTGACAGGGAGGAAGACAGTAAACCTAGCAGGCCTGGCCTGGCATGTGCAGTTCAGTCCAACCAGAATATATTAAGTGAGAGTCTGGGTGTGCCTCCCAGTCTGCCCGTCTGCCCAAGGATCACAGAGGGACTGGCAGCCGTGCCAAACCATCCTCTCCCTTCCATCCACCCCTCCTCTCCTATCCAATCTCTGCCATCCTCCAACACACAACATATAGAGTGCCAGGGTATCAGACCTTTCCACCAATCAGGGCAGACACTTCTTCGCGCCATCCTCCCATCCATCTACTCTTCTTCTCCTCTCCTCCCATCCACAGCACAGAGCATACCAGGGCACAGAAGCCATCCCTCCATCCCTCCACTCCTCTTTCCTCCCATCCACACCACAGAGTGTGCCAAGGGGAAAACCACCCAACACACACACAGATCCAGGAGCCAGAGCACAAGACCTAACCACACGACAGACAGAGACACACACCCACACCCTCCTCTCATCTCTCCCCCCATCCTGCCATCCTCTCGCACGGAATGTTCCCCTCTATTGATGAGCCAAGGGCTGCATCCAAACACCCCTCAATCGCGCTCTATCCCTCTCTCCAACTCTGTCAGAAGAGCTCAGTCGTTAGAGCAATGGGAAAACGGTGTCCTTCAGATCAGATATCCTTTTACTCTTCACTATATAGCAATAAATCATAGATAAAGACAGCATATCATAGCATCGACAACAGACCAGGCCAACAAATAGATCTCCTCTTGTAACTAATACAACTTCAGGGAAGTCTGACAGATGAAATGCCTGCTTAAGACTTCAGAAGACACTAAGTTACTGCTCTATGTCCAACACTGTGTTTTCCAGGGCACCACACACAAAGACAAAACGGAAAGATTAATGCCAGGTATGATTTATTTTATGTGAACAAATGCTATGTAAACAATGTGGTGACTTTGGCTTTCCCTGTTGATCCTGATGTTCCATTCATACAGGTTCAAGGAGAGGCCAGAACGGCCCTAGAGGCAGACAGATCAACCGCAAGATTGACACACACACAGATCAGGACACCAGCTCAGGTACACAGGTCGCAACTTTACGCAGAACCAACTGGTCGCAACTTCACGTAAAACCAACTGGGAGAGGTTGTGTGTTTTGTTTGATTTATCGTGGATTACTGCAGAACAAATTAAAGCCCCTCAGAATTAAGCAGGAATGACAGCTCAATATCGCTGGGTGCCGTATGGAGATGGAGATGTTACACTGCAAGGGATGTTCTGGCCTACAGATGGATGTACAGACCTATACTGTGTATACTGTAGCTCTCTGTGGCATTGTTCATGTTCTGCTCTGAATGTAAACATTTACATTAACATCCACAGTACATACCGGATGATCATTTTGAGTGAAACAATGTCATTCAGACCAAGGCCCTCTATCATGTTTTCCTCCGCTCTCCCTCTTGTTTTCTTCGTGTCTGTCGACTGACCTTGTAAGCCAGAAGTGAGACAAAAGACAGAGCAACTACTTTCAATATGGCATTCAATATGAGTTGCTGCCTGGCAGTCACAACATTAAACTGACGCCCATCGTTCCAAATGGACATCAGTATGTCTCTCCAACTCTCTGCCATTTCATTTAGTCCCAAAGCCAGAAACGTATTCTGTGTCATCAGCTACAGCAGCAAAACAACCACTGAGTCCATATCAATATAGCTAAGAATGTCTTAATAACACTCTAATTAAGCATGCAGAGACACACTAGCACAGAGACAGAGACAGAGACAGAGAGACAGAGAGAGAGAGAGAGAGGAGAGAAAGCATGAGAAGCTATTATCTGATAGCATGCACCCCCTGAAATACCTGAACGAGACCTAAACAAAAGAATTAGCGGTAGCCGGCGCTACACAAAACGCAGAAATAAAATATAAAACATTCATTACCTTTGACGAGCTTCTTTGTTGGCACTCCTATATGTCCCATAAACATCACAATTGGGTCTTTTTCCCGATTAAATCCGTCATTGTATACCCAAAATGTCCATTTATGAAGTCCGTCTGATCCAGGAAAATTCACCTTTACAAGACGCAACGTCATTTTTTTAAATTAAAAAAGTTGCCTATAAACTTTTACAAATCACTTCAAACTACTTTTGTAAACCAACTTTAGGTATTAATAAACGTTAATAATCGATCAAATTGATCACGGGGCGATCTGTATTCGATAGCAGCAAGTCTTGAAATCATTGTCCATTTTTTCACTTTCATAACTTCCTCGGTGTACCCCAAGACAGGAAGTGTCTATACGTCATCCCACCAAGGATAAACATGCAATGAAATGCCAGTACTGGCGACATCGTGTGGAAGCTGTAGGCATTGTAAACGGGACTCCATCTATTTTCTATCGCCATAGACAATACATAGACTGGCGGATGAATATTTTTTTTGTGTTTTTGGTGAACAGTTTTCCTTGGGATTTTTACTCCTAAACACGTTCTGTTATAGCCACAGACATGATTTAACCAGTTTTTTAGAGACTTCAGAGTGTTTTCTATACACCCATACTTATCATATGCATATACTATATTCCTGGCATGAGTAGCAGGACATTGAAATGTTGCGCAATTTTTAACAAAAAGGTGCGAAAATTCGCAGCATCCCTAACAGGTTTTAACAGGGACACAATCATTAAATAATAAGACACACCTGAGTCCAATAAAAGTATATTTGGAACAAAGGACTGATCATCCCAATCCACAAAAGTGGAGACAAATTTGGCCCCAATAACTACCGTGGTATATGCGTCAACAGCAACCTTGGAAAAATCCTCTGCATTAACCTTAACAACAGACTCATACATTTCCTCAGTGAAAACAATGTGCTGACCAAATGTCAAATTGGCTTTTTACCATTTTTTTACACCCTAACTGATAAAGAAACAAACCCCCAAAAAGGCTAAGTCTTCTCACCCTTTGTTGATTTCAAAAAAGCTTTTGACTCAATTTGGCATGAGGGTCTGCTATTCAAATTGATGGAAAGTGGTGTTGGGGGAGAGAAATATGACATTATCAAATCTATGTACACAAACAAAAAGTTTGTAGTTAAAATGGGCAAAAAACACAGACATTTATTTCCACAGGGCCGTAGGGTGAGACAGAGATGCAGCGTAAGCCCCACCCTCTTCAACATATATATCAACGGATGGGCGAGGGCACTAGAACAGTCTGCAGCACCAGCATCACCCTACTAGAATCTGAAGTCAAAGTCTACTGTTTGCTGATGATCTGGTGCTTCTGTCCCCAACCAAGGAGGGCCTACAAGCAGCACCTAGATCTTCTGCACAGATTCTGTTCCAAAAAAAGTCCAGTTACCAGGACCACAAATACAAATTCCATCTAAACACTGTTGCCCAAGAGCACACAAGAAATGATACATACCTTGGCCTAAACATCAGCGCCACAGGTAACTTCCACAAAGCTGTGAACGATCTGAGAGACAAGGCAAGAAGGGCCTTCTGTGCCATCAAAAGGAATATAAAATTTGACATACCAATTAGGATCTGTAAAAAATACTTCAGTTATAGAACCCATTGCCCTTCATGGTTGTGAGGTCTGGGGTCCGCTCACCCAGTTATAGAACCCATTGCCCTTCATGGTTGTGAGGTCTGGGGTCCGCTCACCCAGTTATAGAACCCATTGCCCTTCATGGTTGTGAGGTCTGGGGTCCGCTCACCCAGTTATAGAACCCATTGCCCTTCATGGTTGTGAGGTCTGGGGTCCGCTCACCCAGTTATAGAACCCATTGCCCTTCATGGTTGTGAGGTCTGGGGTCCGCTCACCCAGTTATAGAACCCATTGCCCTTCATGGTTGTGAGGTCTGGGGTCCGCTCACCCAGTTATAGAACCCATTGCCCTTTATGGTTGTGAGGTCTGGGGTCCGCTCACCCAGTTATAGAACCCATTGCCCTTTATGGTTGTGAGGTCTGGGGTCCGCTCACCCAGTTATAGAACCCATTGCCCTTTATGGTTGTGAGGTCTGGGGTCCGCTCACCCAGTTATAGAACCCATTGCCCTTTATGGTTGTGAGGTCTGGGGTCCGCTCACCCAGTTATAGAACCCATTGCCCTTCATGGTTGTGAGGTCTGGGGTCCGCTCACCCAGTTATAGAACCCATTGCCCTTTATGGTTGTGAGGTCTGGGGTCCGCTCACCCAGTTATAGAACCCATTGCCCTTTATGGTTGTGAGGTCTGGGGTCCGCTCACCCAGTTATAGAACCCATTGCCCTTCATGGTTGTGAGGTCTGGGGTCCGCTCACCCAGTTATAGAACCCATTGCCCTTCATGGTTGTGAGGTCTGGGGTCCGCTCACCCAGTTATAGAACCCATTGCCCTTTATGGTTGTGAGGTCTGGGGTCCGCTCACCCAGTTTTAGAACCCATTGCCGTTCATGGTTGTGAGGTCTGGGGTCCGCTCACCCAGTTATAGAACCCATTGCCCTTCATGGTTGTGAGGTCTGGGGTCCGCTCACCCAGTTATAGAACCCATTGCCCTTCATGGTTGTGAGGTCTGGGGTCCGCTCACCCAGTTATAGAACCCATTGCCCTTCATGGTTGTGAGGTCTGGGGTCCGCTCACCCAGTTTTAGAACCCATTGCCCTTCATGGTTGTGAGGTCTGGGGTCCGCTCACCCAGTTATAGAACCCATTGCCCTTCATGGTTGTGAGGTCTGGGGTCCGCTCACCCAGTTATAGAACCCATTGCCCTTTATGGTTGTGAGGTCTGGGGTCCGCTCACCCAGTTATAGAACCCATTGCCCTTTATGGTTGTGAGGTCTGGGGTCCGCTCACCCAGTTATAGAACCCATTGCCCTTCATGGTTGTGAGGTCTGGGGTCCGCTCACCCAGTTATAGAACCCATTGCCCTTCATGGTTGTGAGGTCTGGGGTCCGCTCACCCAGTTATAGAACCCATTGCCCTTTATGGTTGTGAGGTCTGGGGTCCGCTCACCCAGTTTTAGAACCCATTGCCCTTCATGGTTGTGAGGTCTGGGGTCCGCTCACCCAGTTATAGAACCCATTGCCCTTCATGGTTGTGAGGTCTGGGGTCCGCTCACCCAGTTATAGAACCCATTGCCCTTCATGGTTGTGAGGTCTGGGGTCCGCTCACCCAGTTATAGAACCCATTGCCCTTCATGGTTGTGAGGTCTGGGGTCCGCTCACCCAGTTTTAGAACCCATTGCCCTTCATGGTTGTGAGGTCTGGGGTCCGCTCACCCAGTTATAGAACCCATTGCCCTTCATGGTTGTGAGGTCTGGGGTCCGCTCACCCAGTTATAGAACCCATTGCCCTTCATGGTTGTGAGGTCTGGGGTCCGCTCACCCAGTTATAGAGCCCATTGCCCTTCATGGTTGTGAGGTCTGGGGTCCGCTCACCCAGTTATAGAACCCATTGCCCTTCATGGTTGTGAGGTCTGGGGTCCGCTCACCCAGTTATAGAACCCATTGCCCTTCATGGTTGTGAGGTCTGGGGTCCGCTCACCCAGTTATAGAACCCATTGCCCTTCATGGTTGTGAGGTCTGGGGTCCGCTCACCCAGTTATAGAACCCATTGCCCTTTATGGTTGTGAGGTCTGGGGTCCGCTCACCCAGTTATAGAACCCATTGCCCTTCATGGTTGTGAGGTCTGGGGTCCGCTCACCCAGTTATAGAACCCATTGCCCTTCATGGTTGTGAGGTCTGGGGTCCGCTCACCCAGTTATAGAACCCATTGCCCTTCATGGTTGTGAGGTCTGGGGTCCGCTCACCCAGTTTTAGAACCCATTGCCCTTCATGGTTGTGAGGTCTGGGGTCCGCTCACCCAGTTATAGAACCCATTGCCCTTCATGGTTGTGAGGTCTGGGGTCCGCTCACCCAGTTATAGAACCCATTGCCCTTCATGGTTGTGAGGTCTGGGGTCCGCTCACCCAGTTTTAGAACCCATTGCCCTTCATGGTTGTGAGGTCTGGGGTCCGCTCACCCAGTTATAGAACCCATTGCCCTTCATGGTTGTGAGGTCTGGGGTCCGCTCACCCAGTTATAGAACCCATTGCCCTTCATGGTTGTGAGGTCTGGGGTCCGCTCACCCAGTTATAGAGCCCATTGCCCTTCATGGTTGTGAGGTCTGGGGTCCGCTCACCCAGTTATAGAACCCATTGCCCTTCATGGTTGTGAGGTCTGGGGTCCGCTCACCCAGTTATAGAACCCATTGCCCTTCATGGTTGTGAGGTCTGGGGTCCGCTCACCCAGTTATAGAACCCATTGCCCTTCATGGTTGTGAGGTCTGGGGTCCGCTCACCCAGTTATAGAACCCATTGCCCTTCATGGTTGTGAGGTCTGGGGTCCGCTCACCCAGTTATAGAACCCATTGCCCTTCATGGTTGTGAGGTCTGGGGTCCGCTCACCCAGTTATAGAACCCATTGCCCTTCATGGTTGTGAGGTCTGGGGTCCGCTCACCCAGTTATAGAACCCATTGCCCTTCATGGTTGTGAGGTCTGGGGTCCGCTCACCCAGTTATAGAACCCATTGCCCTTCATGGTTGTGAGGTCTGGGGTCCGCTCACCCAGTTATAGAACCCATTGCCCTTCATGGTTGTGAGGTCTGGGGTCCGCTCACCCAGTTATAGAACCCATTGCCCTTCATGGTTGTGAGGTCTGGGGTCCGCTCACCCAGTTATAGAACCCATTGCCCTTCATGGTTGTGAGGTCTGGGGTCCGCTCACCCAGTTTTAGAACCCATTGCCCTTCATGGTTGTGAGGTCTGGGGTCCGCTCACCCAGTTATAGAACCCATTGCCCTTCATGGTTGTGAGGTCTGGGGTCCGCTCACCCAGTTATAGAGCCCATTGCCCTTCATGGTTGTGAGGTCTTGGGGTCCGCTCACCCAGTTATAGAACCCATTGCCCTTCATGGTTGTGAGGTCTGGGGTCCGCTCACCCAGTTATAGAACCCATTGCCCTTCATGGTTGTGAGGTCTGGGGTCCGCTCACCCAGTTATAGAACCCATTGCCCTTCATGGTTGTGAGGTCTGGGGTCCGCTCACCCAGTTATAGAACCCATTGCCCTTCATGGTTGTGAGGTCTGGGGTCCGCTCACCCAGTTATAGAACCCATTGCCCTTCATGGTTGTGAGGTCTGGGGTCCGCTCACCCAGTTATAGAACCCATTGCCCTTCATGGTTGTGAGGTCTGGGGTCCGCTCACCCATTTATAGAACCCATTGCCCTTCATGGTTGTGAGGTCTGGGGTCCGCTCACCCAGTTATAGAACCCATTGCCCTTCATGGTTGTGAGGTCTGGGGTCCGCTCACCCAGTTATAGAACCCATTGCCCTTCATGGTTGTGAGGTCTGGGGTCCGCTCACCCAGTTATAGAACCCATTGCCCTTCATGGTTGTGAGGTCTGGGGTCTGCTCACCCAGTTTTAGAACCCATTGCCCTTCATGGTTGTGAGGTCTGGGGTCCGCTCACCCAGTTATAGAGCCCATTGCCCTTCATGGTTGTGAGGTCTGGGGTCCGCTCACCCAGTTATAGAACCCATTGCCCTTCATGGTTGTGAGGTCTGGGGTCCGCTCACCCAGTTATAGAACCCATTGCCCTTCATGGTTGTGAGGTCTGGGGTCCGCTCACCATCCCGGAATTCACAAAATGGGACCAACACCAAATTGACAAATCTGCAAAAATATCCTTTGTGCACAACGTAAAACACCACATAATGCATGCAGAGCAGAATTAGGCCAATACAATATATTAAAATCCAGAAAAGAGACGATAAATTCAACAACCATCTCAAGGGAAGCGATTCCCAAACCTTCCATAACAAAGCCATCACCTACAGAGAGATGAACCTGGAAAAGAGTCACCCAAGCAAGCTGGTCCTGGGGCTCAGGACAGCAACACAAATAGACCCAACCAAATCATGAGAAAACAAAAAGATATTTACTTGACACATTGGAAAGAATTAACAAAAAAACAGCGCAAAGTAGAATGCTATTTGTCCCTAAACAGAGAGTACACAGTGGCAGAAAACCTAACCGCTGTGACTGACCCACACTTCTGAATCACAGGGAATCTGTAACTCTCTGACAAAAGCTTTAACTATGTACAGACTCGCAGACCTGGCTCTCAAGAGATGACCATATTAGAGACACATATTTCCCTCAGATTACACAGATCCACAAAGAATTTGAAAACAAACCAAATTTTGAAAAACTCCCATCTCTATTGGGTGAAATACCAGTGTGCCATCACAGCAGCAGGATGTATGACCTGTTGTCACAAGAAAAGGGCAACCAGTGAAGAACAAACGACAATAGATATGTTTCCCATGCCAATAAAGCCCTTAAACTGAAATTGAAGAACGAGAGAGAGAGAGAGAGAGAGAGAGAGAGAGAGAGAGAGAGAGAGAGAGAGAAAGAGAAAAAGCAAGCCCTGACCCAAAGACTGTACTGGAGGTCCCAGTGATCTTTCACCCTGAGCTACAACTGAATAGACCCAAGTAAAGACCGAAAACATCAGGAAATCAGTTCCATGTGATTTTAATTTTGGAAATCTGTTCTGATGTATTTCAACACATGATATAGAGATATATGTGATTGTAAGCAAGGTTTGAAATCATTATGTTTTAATCAAATGTTGTATCTGTTTTTTTTTCAGTCTACTTAAACTCAGCAAAAATCCTTTTTCAGGACCCTGTCTTTCGAAGATCATTTGTAAAAATCCAAATAACTTCACAGATCTTCATTGTAAAGGGTTTAAACACTGTTTCCCATGCTTGTTAAATGCACCATAAACAATTAACGAACATGAAACTGTGGAACGTTCGATATGACACTAGCAGCTTACAGACGGTAGGCAATTAAGGTCAAAGTTATGAAAACTTAAAACACTAAAGAGGCCTTTCTACTGACTCTGAAAAACAGATGCCCAGGGTCCCTGCTCATTTGCGTGAACGTGCCTTAAGCATGCTGTAAGGAGGCATGAGGACTGCAGATGTGGCCAGGGCAATAAATTGCAATATCCGTCCTGTGAGACGCCTAAGACAGCGCTACAGGGAAACAGGACAAACAGCTGATTGTCCTCACAGTGGCAGACTATCAAGGAACAAGGTGAGAACCAAATGCAGACACAGGAGGCAGATGGTTGGAGTCTTACAATGTTTGTTAATACAAAGGGGTAGGCAAGAGAATGGTCGTGGACAGGCAAAAAGGTCCAAACCAGATCAGAGTTCAGGAGGTACAGAGTGGCAGACAGGCTCGTGGTGAAGGTAGTCAGAATGGTCAGGCAGGCGGGTACAAAGTCCAGAAACAGGCAAGGGTCAAAACCGGGAGGACTAGAAAAAGGAGAACGCAAAAAGCAGGAGAACGGGAAAAGCGCTGGTTGACTTGGAAATATACAAGATGAACTGGCACAGAGAGACCAGAAACACAGGGATAAATACACGGGGGGAAACAAGCAACACCTGATGGAGACAATAACGAGGACAGGTGAAACTGACCAGGGTGTGACAGCAGACCACGTGTAACAACACCTGCACAGCATCGGTACATCCGAACATCATAACTCCGGGACAGACACAGGATGGCAACAACAACTGCCCGAGTTACACCAGGAACGCACAATCCCTCCATCAGTGCTCAGACTGTCCGCAATAGGCTGAGAGAGGCTGGACTGAGGGCTTGTGGACCTGTTGTAAAGCAGGTCCTCACCAGACATCACCGGCAACAACGTCGCTTATGGACACACCGTCGCTGGACCAGACAGGACTGGCAAAAAGTGCTCTTCACTGAAGAGTGACGGTTTTGTCTAACCAGGGATGATGGCTGGATTCGCATTTATCATCAAAGGAATTAGCGTTACGCCGAGGCCTGTACTCTGGAGCGGGATTGATTTGGAGGTGGAGGGTCCGTCATGGTCTGGGGCGGTGTGTCACAGCATTATCAGACTGAGCTTGTTGTAATTGCAGGAAATCTCAACACTGTGCGTTACAGGGAAGACATCCTCCTCCTTCATGTGATACCCTTCCTGCAGGCTCATCCTGACATGACCCTCCAGCATGACAATGCCACCAGCCATACTGCTCGTTCTCTGCGTGATTTCCTGCAAGACAGGAATGTCAGTGTTCTGCCATGGCCAGCGAAGAGCCCGGATATCAATCCCATTGAGCACGTCTGGGACCTGTTGGATTGGAGGGTGAGGGCTACGGCCATTCTCCCCAGAAATGTTTGGGAACTTGCAGGAGCCTTGGTGGAAGAGTGGGGTAACATCTCACAGCAAGAACTGGCAAATCTGGTGCAGTCCATGAGGAGGAGATTCCATGCAGTACTTAATACAGCTGGTGGCCACACCAGATACTGACTGTTACTTTTGATTTTGACCTCCCCTTTGTTCAGTGACACATTATTCCATTCTCTTAGTCACATGTCTGTGGAACTTGTTCACTTTATGTCTCAGTTGTTGAATCTTGTTATGTTAATACAAATATTTACACATGTTAATTAAGTTTGCTGAAAATAAATGGAGTTGACAGTGAGAGGACGTTTCTTTTTTTGCTGAGTTTATAATTATGATCTGGCCCCCTGCCGATCCGCTTAAGAAAAAATTGTCCCGCGGCTGAATCTAGTTAATGATCGCTGTCATAGAGGTATCCTAAACTACTCAATATGGCCATCAAACCGTCTTCTCATATGAATGACTAGAGGGTTATAGAAGGGCCAGTGAGGATGCTTAACAAACATGAGACAAAGTTTCTGTTGGATGTGGTCATCTAGCTGTCATTAGGGAGGTCCTTTCTTCCTGTAATAAAAAGAGACTGATCATAGCTGACTGTTAATGACACTCAGCCATGACACATCATGGAATCCAGTAATTTTACTAACAGTGGGGTTCTGTGGTCATAATCACACTGATGATAAACATCTGGCTAAAATACACAGACATGCATGCACGCACGCACAAATACCTCTCCATTTTGCAGGCTTGTCTGAGTTAATGGGGTCTGACACACCTGATTTGTGACAGAAACTAATTTGTTAGAGAAGAGAAGATAATGAGAGAGGGAGGGAGAGATAGTCGTGGAGTTTTCCTTTCACAGCGTCAGATAAAAAGAGCAAGAAAGTCAGACAGAGAAAAAGAGCAATTGTGACAATAGGGAGAGAAAAAGGAAAAAGCGAGATAAAGAACAACTCCTACGCTCTCAGGAAAAGGCAGGTTGTTGATTAGATGATTTTGTCAGCACTACATAAGGGCAGCGTTAATTTGTCATTCGATGTGTAAAGTATTTCTGTAGTGGCAGTTCTGCCCTGTGATCTCGCCTGATGGGCTAGCAGTTTGAGCTGTGTCGCGTTAGCACCCTATAATCACTCACTTGACAGAACACTATTATTGCTTGATAAGATTATTCTCAACTGAGCTCATATTATTGTTCTACTGCCAAATCAAGGCAGAGCCTGAGGAAACAAAGGTTACTTTTATGTTCACATCAGCAACTTCAATAACAACGTTTAGAAGTTTAAAACCAGAGGCCGGTTAACAGTTTGTTCATGCAGTTAAACTTTTACAATGCACTGACCGTGATAGCCCACTGAGCTAAAGCCAAAGTATTTTCTCTGGGAGCTAATGAACATTTTCTTCATGTCTCCAACAAGATTAATGTTACTCACCAAATGAGAATATTGTAATGAATGAAGAAATGTCTGTCCTGTTAATCTGCTTCCTCAATAATAAAAATCTGGCATTATCAATTTGATATGGTCTGTTTCACTTAAAACCTAAACGACTCCTGTATTACACCATACAGGGATTTCATTCTTTTGTTATTCCATTGACCTTATGATATGAGCAGCTGCCTTACAAGAATATATAATGTAGTGTATGCAGAGACTGTAATGTAATGAGCATGTGTTGAAATGATAATGTTATGAAATAGAATTAGTACATATCCTGCAGTAGGACTGGTTAGCGTCACTCTGCATGCTGGCTGCTTTCTGTTGATCTGCCTCCTATTCAGGTAACATTACTACCAGTTATGATTAATGAAGGAGCAACACATAATTTACTGAGTCTGGCAGAGAGCAGGAACAGGTATGCTGTGTGTGTGCGTGCACATACTGTACGTATGTGCGCACGTGTGTGTGAGACACACCCTGCAGCCTCCAGTCTAGACGACACAGATGCCCAATGAGAGAGTTCAACAGATCCACTTACAATTAGATGTTATTACAGAAGCTGTGTGTCTCACAAACAAAAGTATGCAGGAAGACAAAAAAACACGCATACTCACACATGTGCACACAGGCGCCCACGTCACACGTACACACACACACACACACCATTAGACAAGGTCGAGACCTGCACTCAATCAGCTGTAAAATGAAAATGATTTCCTCCTCAATATTTCAGTTAAATGTCTCCGTATGCAGAGCAGTCGGTAACAGACCTGAGAGTGTATTTGGTATGAAAGGTGCTCCTCACAGATTGTGGTAGCAAGAGTAAAGGCAAAGACAGTACATGACTCCAGGAAAAAATGGCATACTTTCAAATACTGTAGTCCTGCCTAGGATAAGATCAAAATATGTGTACATTTTCTTACAGCTTTCTTATCTCCCTCCATATGTCCAGTCTTTTTGGCTGGCGATGCTGACGAGCCACACCAGGCTTGTGTGTGTTAGAGTAATCCTATAGCAGATGGAGAGGGAGATGGGTCCAAGACAATACTGGCACTCACACCAGAAAGTGACAGTGGAGAGAAAATGAGAGAGAGAAAGAGAGAGAGATGAATGAAGAGGGAGAGAGAGACTGTAAGATTGAAGCCTCATTACAGGGTACAGTAGGCTTAGACACCAGTCTCTCAGGATAGCAGAGAATTCTGCCATAGGCTGTCATATTCTATCATACACGAGCCACAATTATTTCAAATGCATTGTACTGTGTACAAATCTACAATTAGGGGGGTCACGTGATGCAACGAAGTCAGGAAGAAGCGTGACTGAGAGCTCTCTAAATGTTTTAAACAAACTTATCCTAAAACTTGATAACTTCACCCATACTGATTACCATACCGTAGCAAAGAGGGGTGATATGCCTACTAGACCAAAAATAGGTAAAGGACACCTCAGGAAGAAGCTAGGCTAGCTCACATCCAAGTGATCAGAGAAGGCAATGAATCCCTTACAACACAACTTAACTTTAAAATGACTAAGGTCAGTGGCTCTATCTCAGCACAGCTGGTTGAAATCAACAATTCCTTCTCAGGTTTGACAGAATCGATCAACATGTTAGGCTCACGAATGGAAGAAGCTGAAGAGCGTATCAGCACTGCTGAGGACATGCTAGAGGGCATGTCTTACTGAAACTGCACAAAGACAATGAATACCTGATGGACAAGGTTGACCATTTGGAAAACTACAGTTGGCGATGCAACATCTGGATTATCGGCTTCCGTGAAGGCTTTTAGGGGACGAACCCAGTCGATTTCTCTGCCGCCATATCCCCTCCCTTCTGGGCAAATAATATTTTGCTGAGCCACTGGTCATCGAACAGGCACACAAGTCACTTGGCCCTCGTCCTCTCCCGACCAGAACCTACATCCCTTCCTCTTCCGGTTCCTGAGGTACCAGGACAGAAAGTTCTTTGCACAGCGGTCAAACATTTCAAGGAGAAGGGATCAACATGTGCTCTGGGATGGTCAAACGCTGGAAGGAATTCGATCAGGTGAAAAAACAACACAGCTCCACGAATGTTCCTTACACACTGCTTCAACCTGCAATGATGAGAATCATCCATGGCGGACAGAGAAGGTTCCTCAAAGCGCCCTAAGGAAGTCGCAACTTTTCTCCGCGGACTACAGACAACTAGCGCAGGACATGGTTGACTGGCTAGCTGACCGGGCTAATTTCACTGCTAGCTGGTCTGTATCCCCCTAACCTGCCTTAGTACTTTCATAACCGGTAGGACTGCATTGTTGGATTATACTACAGTTTACTTGCTAAGGACAGATCAATAAGGTAAGATCCCAATATCCATGTAAAATAACTATCTGTTTTCACCAGTGTCACTGTTTTTATGTTATTTAGGACAGATATTGTCCTCAGAGACATTGTAATTTGCTAGACCCTTCTGTATGTCTGAGCCATGACGTCTTGTATTCTTCTTTTGCGACCTGTCATTGAATGTGTATTGGGATCAAGACGCCCTTTATAGGTATTGTTTTATTTTGATTTATATCATATAAGGATGATTGAAGAATCAAATCAAATCAAATCAAATTGTATTTGTCACATACACATACTTTTGTTAACTTAGTGTTCTAGTTCCAGGTTAGGCAAGTTGTTTGACGTAATTCACATGGTATGATGTCAGCTACTTTCCCACGCTTTAAAGGTCGTAGACAGGGCTGTCCACTTTCCCCACTCCTTTTTGTGCTAGCCATTCAACACCTGCCGGAGCCCATAAGAACGCACCAAGACATAAAGGTATTTCAGGTAGGTCAGATAACACACAAGATCTCGTTGTTTGCAGACAACACTATTTTGTTCCTCTCTGACCAGATCCCTCTTAAAACTACAGACACTATTGGGTATGTACAGCTATATATCCAGTCAACAAGGACAAAAATGAAATTCTTCCACTGACTCGATTATAGCATCTGTGAACTGATGATTCCCTTCAGATGGTCGCCACAGGGGTTCCAAATATCTAGGAATTACAGTTGATAATGACTTAAAACGTGTTACGGCTAGACGTTCCACTAGCGAAACACCTCGACAACATCCAGTGAAATGGCAGAGCGGGAAATTGAAATGAAATTATTAGAAATATTTAACTTTCATAAAATCACAATTGCAATACATCAAAATAAAGTTTACCTTCTTGTCAATCCAGCCGCCGTGTCAGATTTCAAAAGGCTTTACAGCGATTATCTGAGGACAGCGCCCCATCATACAAATGCATGACAAACATATTTCAACCAGGGAGGTGCGACACGAAAGTCAGAAATAGCGATATAAAAAATGCCTTACCTTTGATGATCTTCTTCTGTTGGCACTCCAAAAGGTCCCAGTTACATCACAAATGGTCCTTTTGCTCGATAATGTCCTTCTTTATATCCATAAAAACTAAGTTTAGCTGGAGCGCTTCAGTCAATAATCCACTCAGTTTCCCTCTGTCAAAATGCATACAAAATTAATCCCAAACGTTACTAATAAACTTATCCAAACAAGTCAAACAACACTTATAATCAAATCTTAGGTATCCTTATACGCAAATAAACTATCAAATTTAAGACTGGAGAATCGTTATTGTCTTTACCGGAGATAAACAAGAAAGAACGCGCTTTCCTCCACGAGCTTGGAGACACTACAGCCAAAATGGGAGCCACCTAGAAAAACTACCATTTCTGGGTCATTTTCCCAAAAACCAGCCTGAAACTCTTTCTAAAGACTGTTGACATCTAGTGGAAACCCTAGGAACTGCAATTTGGGAGGACTTGGGCTTATAATTATAGTGCTAGCCATTGAAAATAGTGATAAGCTGAACATTTTTTGGGGGGAGGGTGGTTTGTACTCTGGGTTTTTCCTGCCATATCAGTTCTGTTATACTCACAGACATCATTGTAACAGTTCTAGAAACTACAGCGTGTTGTCTATCCAAATCTACCAATTATATGCATATCCTAGCTTCTGGGCCTGAGAAACAGGCAGTTTACTTTGGGCATGCTTTTCATCCAGACGTGAAAATACTGCCCCCTAGCCCAAAGAGGTTATTAAGACATTTGTACAAGTTTAACTACTCTGTCTTGGCTCAGAAGGTGGCGATTGACTTGAATAGATGGATAGATCTGCCTTTCGTTATTTGGGAGAATAATATCTGCCTAAGATGATGTATCTATTTACCCATATCCCTACCCAAGAGTTTCTTTAAGTCCTTTAACACTTGGCCTACAATTTCCGCAGCCCAGCAAAAATCAAATTAATATATTAAATAAATCCTGTTTAAGCTAGCGATTGAGACGCAGCATGGGCTGTGTCTCAATCCACTGCATCCACAGATATTTCCCTTCCGCATCTGCAGTGAAAGGTGACAGAGCTAGAGCGGTGTTTGTCAGACCATGAGATATCCAGAAAATTGGTATTCTCACGAAAATTTCTGTCCAAAAGGTTTGGCCTACAAACTCTCCGTTTTGGTCTAGGACGACCACAAGCATCACACGATTTGTCTGGAGAGTTTAAAAAAGGAATGGAAGTACACTATATTTACAAAAGTATGTGGAAACCCCTTCAAATTAGTGGATTAGGCTATTTCAGCCACACCTGTTGCTGACAGGTGTGTAAAATCCAGCACAAAATCAAAGCTATGCAACCTCCATAGACAAACATTGGCAGTAGAATGAGCTTACTGAAGAGCTCAGTGAGTTTCAACATGACACCGTCATAGTTCCAAACTGCCTCTGGAAGTAATGTCAGCACAAGAACTGTTAGTTGGGAGCTTCATGAAATGGTTTTCTATGGCAGCGCATAGAAACACTTTCTTTGGAGTGATCAATCATACTTCACCATCAGGCAGTCCGATGGACGACTCCGGCTTTAGCGGATGCCAGGAGAACGCTACCTGCCTCAATGCAAAGTGCTAACTGTAAAGTTTGGTGGTGGAGGAATAATGGTCTTTGGCTGTTTCCCGTGGTTCGGACTAGGCCCCTTAGTTCCAGTGAAGGGAAATCCTAATGCCACAGCATACAATAACATTCTGGATGATTCTGTGCTTCAAATTTGTGTTTCAGCCATTGCCCCTGTGCACTAACGAGACCCATACAGAAATGTTTTGCCGGGGTCGGTGAGGAAGAACTTCACTGTCCTGCATAGAGCCCTGACCTCAACCACATTAAATACCTTTGGGATGAATTGGAATGACGAGTGAGAGCCAGGCCTAATTGCTCAACATGTGTGCCCGACCTCACTGATGCTCTTGTGGCTGAATGTAAGCAATGTTCCAACATCTAGTAGAAAGCCTTCCCAGAAGACTGAAGGCTGTTATAGCAGCAAAGGGGGACCAACTCCATATTACTGCCCATGATTTTGGAATGAGACTTTGGACGAGAAAGTGTCCACATACTTTGGCCATGTAGTGTATACAGTGCATCCTGAAAGCATTCAAACCCCTTCACTTTTTTCCACATTTTGTTATATTACAGCCTTATTCTGAAATGGTTTAAATAAAACAATTTGCTCATCAATCTACACACAATACTCCATAATGACAAAATGAAAAAAGGTTTATAGACATTTTTGCTGATTTATCAAAAATAAAAACAAATACCTTATTTACATAAGCATTCACACCCTTTGCTATGAGGCTCAAAATTGAGCTCAGGTGCATCCTGTTTCTATTGATCATCCTTTATATTTTTCTACAACTTGATTGGCATCCACCTGGCCAATACCATTCATACGGTGAACCATGGTGGGGATGTTGTTCAGCGGCAGCTACTGGGAGACTAGTCAGGATCGAGGGAAAGATGAACGGAGCAAAGTACAGAGACATTCTTGATGAAAGCCTGCTATAGAGCGCTCAGGACCTCAGACTGAGGCGAAGGTTCACCTTCTAACAGGACAACGACCCTAATCACACAGCCAAGTAAACGCAGGAGTGCCTTCGGGACAAGTCTCTGAATGTCCTTGAGTGGCCCAGCCAGAGCCCGGACTTGAACCCGATCTAACATCTCTGGATAGACCTGAAAATAGCTGTGCAGCGACACTCCCCATCCAACCTGACAGAGCTTGAGAGGATCAACAGAGAAGAATGGGAGAAACTTCCCAAATACAGGTGTGCCAAGCTTGTAGCATCATACCTAAGAAGAATCGAGGCTGTAATCGCTGCCAAAGGTGCTTCAACAAAGTGCTGAGTAAAGGGTCTGAATACTGAATACTTATGTAAATTAGATATTTCAGTTTATTTTTTCTATTACATTTTCAAGAATTTCTAAAAACCTGTTTTTGCTTTGTCATTATGGGGTACTGTGGGTACATTAATGAGAGAAAAAAATATTTTCTAAGTTTTAGAATAAGGCTGTAACGTAACAAAATGTGGAAAAGGTGAAGGGGTCTGAAAACCTTCCGAATGCAGAGATAGTTTAGTGCCTACAATAAGGGGATAAATACATGTCAAAAAGAAAAATGTGTTTTCTGATTTTTCTTATATCTCTCAGATATAGGACAGACACCTCAGAACAAACTTCCTTTACATTTTTGGGGGACAATCCGTTGTTCTATGTAGTGAATCTGTTATTCAATGCATTTCTATTGGCTTATAAGAGGAATGCCAAATTCAAAATCAAATAGCTCAATCAATCAAATGTATTTATAAAGCCCTTTTTACATCAGCCAATGTCACAAAGTGCTGTACAGAAACCCAGCCTAAAACCCCAAACAGCAAGCAATGCGGATGTAGAAGCATGGTGTCTCTCAAAAACTCCCTAGAAAGGCCAGAACCTAGGAAGAAAGTCCTCTTCTGGCTGCGCCGGGTGGAGATTATAACAGAACATGGCCAAGATGTTTAAACGTTCATAGATGTCCATCAGGTTCAGATAATAATAATAATCAGCGGTTGTAGAGGGTGCAACAGGTCAGCATCTCAGGAGTAAATGTCAGTTGGCTTTTCATAGCCGATCATTCAGAGTTAGAGACAGCAGGTGCAGTAGAACGACAGCAGGTCCGGGACATGGTAGCCCGTCCAGTGAACAGGTCAGGGTTCCATAACCGCAGGCAGAACAATTGAAACTGGAGCAGCAGCATGAAGAGGTGGACTGGGGACAGCAAGGAGTCATTAAGCCAGGTAGTCCTGAGGCATGGTCCTAGGGCTCAGGTCCTCCGAGAGAAGAGAGAGAGAGAAAGAGAGAGAGGAAAAGAGAAAGAGAATTAGAGGGATCATACTTAAATTCACACAGGACACCGGATAAGATAGGAGAGATCCTGAACACAGAACGCATCTACATATATAACAGACTGACCCTAGCCCCCAGACACAAACTATTGCAGCATAAATACTGGAGGCTGAGACAGGAGGGGTCTGGAGACACTATGGCCTTGTCCGATACCCCCGGACAGGGCCAAACAGGAAGGATATAACCCCACCCACTTTGCCAAAGCACAACCCCCACACCACTAGAGCGATATCTTCAACCACCAACCTACTACCCTGAGACAAGGCCGAGTAAAGCCCACAAAGATCTCCCCTATGGCACGAACCCGAGGGGGGCGCCAACCTGGACAGGAAGATCACGTCAGTGACTCAACCCACTCAAGTGACGCAACCCTCCTAGGGATGGTCTGGAAGAGCACCTTTAAGCCAGTGACTCAGCCCCCGTAATAGGGTTAGAGGCAGAGAATCCCAGTGGAGAGAGGGGAACCGGCCAGGCAGCGACAGCAAAGGCGGTTCGTCGCTCCAGTGCCTTTCCGTTCACCTTCACACCCATGGGCCAGACTACACTCAATCATAAAGACTTATAAACTTAAAGGCTGTGACCAAGTCTGTGTCTTTCACATGGGTAGGCAGACCATTCCATAAAAAATGAGCACTATAGGAGAAAGCCCTGTCTCCAGCTGTTTGCTTAGAAATTCTATCGACAGTAAGGAGGCCTGCGTCTTGTGACCATAGCGTACGTGTAGGTATGCACCACAGGACCAAATCGGAAAGATAGGCAGGAGCAAGCCTATGTAATGCTTAGGTTAGCAGTAAAACCTTGAAATCAGCCCTTGCCTTAACAGGAAGCCAGTGTAGAGAGGCTAGCACTGTAGTAATATGATCACATTTTTTGGTTCTAGTCAAGATTCTAGCAGCCGTATTTAGCACTAACGGAAGTTTATTTAGTGCTTTATCCGGGTAGCCGGAAAGTAGAGCATTGCAGTAGTCTAATCTAGAAGTGACAAAAGCATGGATACATTTTTCTGCATCATTTTTGGACAGAAAGTTTCTGATATTCTTGATATGTTAGTCAAAAGAGAGATCAGGGTCCAGAATAACACCAAGGTCCTTCACAGTTTTATTTTCGATGACTGTACAACCATCAAGATTAATTGTCAGATCCAACAGAAGATCTCTTTGTTTCTTGGGACCTAGAACTAGCATCGCTGTTCTAAAAGTAAAAAAATTGCCGCCATCCACTTCCTTATGTTTGAAACACAGGCTTCCAGGGAGGGCAATTTTGGGACTTGATTCATCAAAATGTACAGCTGTGTATCGTCCGCATAGCCGTGAAAGTTAACATTATGTTTCTGAATGACATCACCAAGAGGTAAAATATTTAGTGAAAACAATAGTGATCCAAAAACAGAACCTTGAGGAACACCGACATTTACAATTGATTTGTCGGAAGACAAACCACCCACAGAGACAAACTGCTATCTTTCCGACAGATACGATCTAAACCAGGCCAGAACTTGTCCATTTAGACCAATATGGGTTTCCAATCTCTCCAAAAGAATGTGGTGATCGATGGTATCAAAGCAGCACTACGATTAAAAGGTAATTTACCACCTTCACGAGTGCAGTCTCAGTGCTATGATGGGGTCTAAAACCAGACTGATGTGTTTCGTATACATTGTTTGTCTTCAGGAAGGTCGTGAGTTGCTACGCAACAGCTTTTCCAAAATAATTGGAGAGGAATGGGAGATTCGATATTAGCCGATATGCTGTTTTTTAGTTAGCTTTGCGACAGTATCAAAAATACATTTTGGATTGTTCTTATTATCCTCAATTAAGTTGGAAAAATAGCATGATCGAGCAGCAGTGAGGGCTCTTCGATACTGCACGGTACTGTCTAAATTATCCTTGGTATGACCTTCTTAAAACAATTCCATATGTTAGCTTTGAAACCCCCGTTTTTAAATAAACAAGCAATCCTTGTACCATCAATTTAGCAAGATCTTGGCATGAAATTCATAAGTTCTTTGGTCTGAAAGGAGACTTGCCACCTTAACCACCCCTGTAGCAACACAGACTCCTGCCAATAATCTTGAATAAGAACATTTTTCAAGAGGATACATAGATACAACTCTGAAATATCACAAATGTCTTTTAGGTGTGCAACAGAAGGTACTTTGTTGCATTCCACTTGGCAGTGTATAAATTACAAGCCTTTTTGCATGATGTTTGTGATACCCTAGCTTTAATTATGGAAGTGTCTTTCCCACTTGACCCTGAAATATGCATTCTGGGTAACTTTACAAATGTGAATGTAAGGAACAATTACAATATCAAATTAAAGAAATAGCCCTCGCCACTGCGAGTAAGTCAGATTCCCCTCTCAACTAAAAGATGTGTCTCTGAAATTAATAAGTGCATTCCTATGGAAAAGATGACTTATGATTTATGATAATACATTTTTAAACCATTTTGTGAAAATATGGCAACCCTTCCTGGACTATATGAAAACACTTCCATTGGGGTTGGTAGATATGGGCTTGTAGATTGATGTAAATAGATGTAGATATTGTCTCTCAGTAATGTATTGTTTTGTGTAGGTTATTTTTGTCTTTGGAGAGGGGTGGGGAGGGTAGAGTTGTCTTTGTTTTGGTATTTATCCCATCCTTGTCCCATCCCTCTCTAGCGACTCCTGTGGCGGGCCGTGAGCATTAACACTGACACGATCACCAGTTGTATGGTGTTTTCTCCGACACATTGGTGTGGCTGGCTTCCGGGTTAAGCGAGCAGTGTGTCAAGAAGCAGCCAGCTTGGCCGGGTCGTGTTTTGGAGGATTCATGGCTCTCGACCTTTGCCTCTCCCGAGTCCGTACGGGAGTTGCAGAGATGGGACAAGACTGTAACTACCAATTGGAAATCACGAAATTGGGGGTAAAAAGTAAAAAAGAAAATAGTAAGATATGTGGATGTTCTCGAGTCTCATCATTCCACTCCACTTCTACCATGTAAAGTTCTTCATGACACTTTCACATGCTATAATAAGCAGCACACACATGGAGCTGTGGTGATAAAGCTCCTCGAGACGAAACCTCAACACCATCAAGACGACCAAATGTTGTTTCCCTCCTTCTAATTGCCAGCTCTGATGGTTGGCCTCCTTGTTAAGCCGTTTAGCTGCTGTGTGTGTATGTGTGTTCTGCTCTCAAATCAGCAGGCAGACATGTTTTCTCTCTCTGCAGTTTTCTCCGTTGGGGTCCTCTACTCTACAGTACCGCCCTGCCTCTCTCGCTCTTCCTTTCTCTCTCTCTCTTCCTCTTTCCATCTCTCTCTTCTTCTCCCTGTCTCTCTCTGTTTATCTCTCTCTCCCTACGATCAGATCAGGAGGCTGACAGGATATATCAGCCAGGTCAGGTATAGAGAGTAGAAATGGTGTAAGAATGTCTCTATGGGGTTTCTGGGCTCCGGACCAATCCTGTCACAGAGAATCCCGATCTTAAACCCAGAGCCAAGACTGAGACAAACTCAGACAGCAATCGACCCTGCCTCTCCTTATGGCTGCTCCTAATACCACTAATACTGTTTATAACTAATGCCGTCCAACTTTGTGCTCCTATTACAACCAGTGGTCAAGGTGAGCCGGTGCTGACCAGTATGAAGAACAACTGGAACCTTTAATGTTTTACTGCTTAAGTTCTATTACCTCACATATTAGAGATACGGTATCACATTTAAAATTCAAACTCAAGTACAGTAAAATGACCAAAAGTACAATTACTGTGCTCTACAGAGATTTTATTAAACTAGTATTCTAATTCATAATTCCATGTTGGCCACACAGCTAAAGTAGAGAAACTCCCTCTACAACATGTGGCAATAGGCAGTAGCAAAAATGAGTGTCGTTGGCTATGGGACATAATGATTGTAAGTGTGTTGAGCATCTACCCAGCCTAAAGGGTATAGTTCCCCAGCCTGCCTAGAAGCCTGTCCAGTGATCTAAAGTATGTTTCTAAAGAATGTACCACTGGTGGCCACAGAGAGGAAAAGGGCACTAAAACACTCGTAAACATGGTAGTATATATTTTTGGCATATATTTTAGGCATTACATACAGTACTTTTGTATATATCGTGTAACAATCTGCCCGCAGCTTCCAAACTGATATTAAGCCACATCTGTTTTGTCCGTTAGGATCTGCAGCGCAGCATGTCAGGCCACATCAGCACTTATATTTGCCTCTCTGAATCAATATTCCTCTCATAGCTACCGCCTTGTTCCATTGGAGGGGGTTCAGGAATGGACTGACACTCATTGAAATGAAAAACAGTTTTATTTTACTGTAATCCAGGGGAAAGCCAAGCAAAGGAACGATAGCTCGTTCTCTTTCCAGTCCAACTACAATAGAGAACAGATTAATTACAGTTAGCAGTAATTTCACTGAGTTGTAAAGACTAAAACACAGAGAAGGAGTGAGCCGGAAGATCAGTCAAATCCCTTATACTAAAGGTCACTTAGGAAACACATACATCTATATGTGTTTTCTTTCATGATAAGTCTTATGCTTAAACTATCTGACAACATTCAATATTACTTAATTGTTTTTTATTTTTTTTACAGAAAAAAACATTATGTTCCTTCCCTGTTTGTATAATTAGATTACAAGCTAATCCATGTGTTTAACTTTGTTAAATCCACATTACCATGATTCGATTTTGTTGCAACATAAATTGCTGTCAACCTATTATGATAAATTTGATTAAATAACACATTATTTAAAGTACATTTAAAATGTTGCAATACAATGTAAAGTAAGAGATACAATAAAATACTTTGAAAAATAATGAAGCATTATTTCACCATGTATAATTGACATTGGTAGAGTAGTCCATATTGAACTCAATAGTAAATGTACATAAACCCTGTACACAAAAAATGTTGACAACTACTGTTCACTGAAATTCATAGAAATTTGTTCTATTATGGCTATGTATAATATGTGAGTTAGAGAGATATGTAGAGGGTAATTTATGATAAGGGGACATGTCTTAAACCTGTAATAAATACTCACGTCACACACTATTAATACCTTGCCCAGAGCCAACCACTGAATTTATAGACATCCTGAGAGTAATAAATGAAATAATCACAGGAGGGTAAATTGCTCCAAATTGTTATGCTATTGAACCAATAATTTCTAGGCTAAAATCAACATGCAACCATTTCAAAGATATTACTGAGTTACAGGTCATATAGGGAAGTCAGTCAATTTCAATAAATGTATGGATTTCACATGACTGGGAATACAGATATGCATCTGTTGGTCACAGATACCTTTAAAGGAAAAGTAGTGGCGCAGATCAGAAAACCAGTCAGTATCTGGTGTGACCAACATTTTCCTCATGCAGCGTGACACATCTCCTTCACATAGAGTTGGTCAGGCTGTTGATTTTGGCCTGTTGAATGTTCTCCGACTCCTCTTCAATGGCTGTGCTGGATATTGGCGGGAACTGAAACACGCTGTCGTACACGTCGATCCACAGCATCCCAAACCTGCTCAACTGATGACATGTCTGGTGAGAATGCAGGCCATGGAAGAACTGGGACTTTTTCAGGAATTGTGTACAGATCCTTGTGACATGGGACTGTGCATTATCATGCTGAAACATGAGGTGATGGCGGCAGATTAATGGTACGACAATGGGCCTCAGGATCTCATCATGGTATCTCTGTGCATTATCATACTGAAACATGAGGTGATGGTGGCAGATTAATGGTACGACAATGGGCCTCAGGATCTCGTCATGGTATCTCTGTGCATTATCATGCTGAAACATGAGGTGATGGCGGCAGATTAATGGTACGACAATGGGCCTCAGGATCTCGTCATGGTATCTCTGTGCATTATCATACTGAAACATGAGGGGATGGCGGCAGATTAATGGTACGACAATGGGCCTCAGGATCTCGTCATGGTATCTCTGTGCATTATCATGCTGAAACATGAGGTGATGGCGGCAGATTAATGGTACGACAATGGGCCTCAGGATCTCGTCATGGTATCTCTGTGCATTATCATACTGAAACATGAGGGGATGGCGGCAGATTAATGGTACGACAATGGGCCTCAGGATCTCGTCATGGTATCTCTGTGCATTATCATGCTGAAACATGAGGTGATGGCGGCAGATTAATGGTACGACAATGGGCCTCAGGATCTCGTCATGGTATCTCTGTGCATTATCATACTGAAACATGAGGGGATGGCGGCAGATTAATGGTACGACAATGGGCCTCAGGATCTCGTCATGGTATCTCTGTGCATTATCATACTGAAACATGAGGGGATGGCGGCAGATTAATGGTACGACAATGGGCCTCAGGATCTCGTCATGGTATCTCTGTGCATTATCATGCTGAAACATGAGGTGATGGCGGCAGATTAATGGTACGACAATGGGCCTCAGGATCTCGATTATCTCTGTGCATTATCATACTGAAACATGAGGTGATGGTGGCTGATTAATGGTACGACAATGGGCCTCAGGATCTCGTCATGGTATCTCTGTGCATTATCATACTGAAACATGAGGGGATGGCGGCAGATTAATGGTATGACAATGGGCCTCAGGATCTCGTCATGGTATCTCTGTGCATTATCATACTGAAACATGAGGTGATGATGGCTGATTAATGGTACGACAATGGGCCTCAGGATCTCATCATGGTATCTCTGTGCATTATCATACTGAAACATGAGGGGATGGCGGCAGATTAATGGTACGACAATGGGCCTCAGGATCTCGTCATGGTATCTCTGTGCATTATCATACTGAAACATGAGGTGATGGCGGCAGATTAATGGTACGACAATGGGCCTCAGGATCTCATCATGGTATCTCTGTGCATTCAAATTTCCATCGATAAAATGCAATTGTGTTCATTGTCCGTAGCTTATGCCTGTTCATACCATAACCCCAACGCCACCATGGGGCACTCGGTTCACAACGTTGACACCAGCAAACCGCTCACACTACACCAGCGTGCCAGTGACCATCGACAGTCAGCATTTGTCCACTGAAGTTAGTTATGACGCCAAACTGCTTTCAGGTCAAGACCTTGGTGAGCACTATGAGCACACAGATGAGCTTCCCTGAGACGGTTTCCGACAGTTTGTGCAGAAATTATTCAGTTGTGCAATCCCACATTTTCATCAGCTGTCCAGGTGGCTGGTTTCAGACCATCCCTCAGGTGAAGAAGCCGGATGTGGAGGTTCTGGGCTGGCGTCGTTACATGTTGTGAGGCCGGTTGGACGTACTACCAAATTCTCTAAAATGACATTGGAGTAGGCTTATGGTAGAGAAATGAACATTCAATTCTCTGGTGGAAATTCCTACAATCAGCATGCGAATTACACGCTCCTAAAACTTGAGACAACTATGGCAATATGTTGTGACAACACTGCACATTTTAGAGTTGCCTTTTATTGTCCCCAGCACAAGGTGCACCTGTGTAATGATCATGCTATCAGGTGGATGGATTATCTTGGCTAAGGAGAAATGCTCACTAACAGGGATGTAAAAATATTTGTGCACAAAACTTGAGAGAATATTTTTGAGTATATGGAAAACATCTGTGATCTTCACATTTTTGTTGAATATAATATCAGCCCATTCTCTTATGGAATACACCAGGAGCTACCGTCCACTAGGGGCAATGTCAGCACCTATTAACATCTAAACTCAGCAAAAAAAGAAACGTCCTCTCACTGTCAACTGCGTTTATTTTCAGCAAACTTAACATGTGTGAATATTTGTATGAATATAACACGATTCAACAACTGAGACATAAACTGAACAAGTTCCACAGATATGTAACTAACAGAAATGGAATAATGTGTCCCTGAACAGCCACTAGCTGCATTAAGTACTGCAGTGCATTTCCTCATGGACTGCACCAGATTTGCCTGTTCTTGCTGTGAGATGTTACCCCACTCTTCCATCAAGGCACCTGCAAGTTCCTGGACATTTCTGGGGGGAATGCCCCTAGTCCTCACCCTCCGATCCAACAGGTCCCAGATGTGCTCAATGGGATTGAGATATGGGCTCTTCGCTGGCCATGACAGAACACTGACATTCCTGTCTTGCAGGAAATCCCACACAGAACGAGCAGTATGGCTGGTGGCATTGTCATGCTGGAGGGTCATGTCAGGATGAGCCTGCAGGAAGGGTACCACATGAGGGAAGAGGGTGTCTTCCCTGTAACGCACAGCATTGAGATTGCCTGCAATGACAACAAGCTCAGTCCGATGATGCTGTGACACACTGCCCCAGACCATGACGGACCCTCCACCTCCAAATCGATCCCGCTCCAGAGTACAGACTTCGGTGTAACGCTCATTCCTTTGACGATAAACGTGAATCCGACCAGCACCCCTGGTGAGACAAAACCGCGACTCGTCAGAGAAGAGCACTTTTTGCCAGTCCTGTCTAGTCTAGCGACAGTGTGTTTGTGACCATAAGCGACGTTGTTGCTGGTGATGTCTGGTGAGGACCTGCCTTACAACAGGCCTACAAAATCTCAGTCCAGCCTCTCTCAGCCTATTGCGGACAGTCTGAGCACTGATGGAGGGATTGTGCGTTCCTGGTGTAACTCGGGCAGTTGTTGTTGCCATCCTGTACCTGTCCCGCAGGTGTGATGTTCAGATGTACCAATCCTGTGCAAGTGTTGTTACTGGCCACATCTGTAGTCCTCATGCCTCCTTGCAGCATGCCTAAGGCACGTTCACGAAAATGAGTAGTGACCCTGGGCATTCTTCTTTTGGTGTTTTTCAGAGTTAGTAGAAGGCCTCTTTAGTGTCCTAAGTTTTCATAACTGTGACTTAATTGTCTACCTTCTGTAAGCTGTTAGTGCCTTAATAATTAATTACCTTCCACAGGTGCATGTTCATTAATTGTTTATGGTTCATTAATTGTTTATGGCTCATTGAACAAGCATGGGAAACAGTGTTTAAACTCTTTACAATGAAGATCTGTGAAGTTATTTGGGTTTTTACGAATTATCTTTGAAAGACAGGTTCCTGAAAAAGGGACCTTTCTTTTGTTGCTGAGTTTAGTAGGTTTTAAGCCACAGACTCCGGCTCCGAGGGTCCTGTTCATTCCCAGTACTAGGCACTTGTTTTTTTGTTTTAAGCCTTTCCCAAAACTTAACCATTCAGAATTAATACCTAAACTTATGTTTTAGTGTAATTTTCTACAGAGTTTGACTGGCAGCTAAGATACAGCACCACATAGCGCAATTAAAATGTCAAGCCATGGCGTAATTCTGTGACAGCTATGATATGGCACCCCATAGAGTAATTAAAACAAATGCATGGCGTAATTCTGTGACAGCTATATTAAAACTGTCAATCACCATGGCGTAATTCTGTGACAGCTATGATATGGCACCCCATAGAGTAATTAAAACGTCACGTAAATCCATAGAGTAATTAAAACGTAATTCTGTGACAGCTATGATATGGCACCACATGGCGTAATTCTGTGACAGCTATGATATGGCACCCCATAGAGTAATTAAAACGTAAATCCATGGCGTAATTCTGTGACAGCTATGATATGGCACCCCATAGAGTAATTAAAACGTCAATCCATGGCGTAATTCTGTGACAGCTATAATATGGCACCACATGGCGTAATTCTGTGACAGCTATGATATGGCACCACATGGCGTAATTCTGTGACAGCTATGATATGGCACCCCATAGAGTAATTAAAACGTCAAGCCATGGCGTAATTCTGTGACAGCTATGATATGGCACCCCATAGAGTAATTAAAACGTAAATCCATGGCGTAATTCTGTGACAGCTATGATATGGCACCACATGGCGTAATTCTGTGACAGCTATGATATGGCACCCCATAGAGTAATTAAAACGTAAATCCATGGCGTAATTCTGTGACAGCTATGATATGGCACCACATGGCGTAATTCTGTGACAGCTATGATATGGCACCCCATAGAGTAATTAAAACGTAAATCCATGGCGTAATTCTGTGACAGCTATGATATGGCACCCCATAGAGTAATTAAAACTTAAATCCATGGCGTAATTCTGTGACAGCTATGATATGGCACCACATGGCGTAATTCTGTGACAGCTATGATATGGCACCCCATAGAGTAATTAAAACGTAAATCCATGGCGTAATTCTGTGACAGCTATGATATGGCACCACATGGCGTAATTCTGTGACAGCTATGATATGGCACCACATGGCGTAATTCTGTGACAGCTATGATATGGCACCACATGGCGTAATTCTGTGACAGCTATGATATGGCACCCCATAGAGTAATTAAAACGTCAATCCATGGCGTAATTCTGTGACAGCTATGATATGGCACCACATGGCGTAATTCTGTGACAGCTATAATATGGCACCCCATAGAGTAATTAAAACGTCAATCCATGGCGTAATTCTGTGACAGGTATGATATGGCACCACATGGCGTAATTCTGTGACAGCTATAATATGGCACCCCATAGAGTAATTAAAACGTCAATCCATGGCGTAATTCTGTGACAGCTATGATATGGCACCACATGGCGTAATTCTGTGACAGCTATGATATGGCACCACATGGCGTAATTCTGTGACAGCTATGATATGGCACCCCATAGAGTAATTAAAACGTAAATCCATGGCGTAATTCTGTGACAGCTATGATATGGCACCACATGGCGTAATTCTGTGACAGCTATGATATGGCACCACATGGCGTAATTCTGTGACAGCTATGATATGGCACCCCATAGAGTAATTAAAACGTAAATCCATGGCGTAATTCTGTGACAGCTATGATATGGCACCACATGGCGTAATTCTGTGACAGCTATGATATGGCACCACATGGCGTAATTCTGTGACAGCTATGATATGGCACCACATGGCGTAATTCTGTGACAGCTATGATATGGCACCCCATAGAGTAATTAAAACGTAAATCCATGGCGTAATTCTGTGACAGCTATGATATGGCACCACATGGCGTAATTCTGTGACAGCTATGATATGGCACCACATGGCGTAATTCTGTGACAGCTATGATATGGCACCCCATAGAGTAATTAAAACGTAAATCCATGGCGTAATTCTGTGACAGCTATGATATGGCACCCCATAGAGTAATTAAAACGTCAATCCATGGCGTAATTCTGTGACAGCTATGATATGGCACCACATGGCGTAATTCTGTGACAGCTATAATATGGCACCCCATAGAGTAATTAAAACGTCAATCCATGGCGTAATTCTGTGACAGCTATGATATGGCACCACATGGCGTAATTCTGTGACAGCTATAATATGGCACCCCATAGAGTAATTAAAACGTCAATCCATGGCGTAATTCTGTGACAGCTATGATATGGCACCACATGGCGTAATTCTGTGACAGCTATGATATGGCACCTCATAGAGTAATTAAAACGTAAATCCATGGCGTAATTCTGTGACAGCTATGATATGGCACCCCATAGAGTAATTAAAACGTAAATCCATGGCGTAATTCTGTGACAGCTATGATATGGCACCACATGGCGTAATTCTGTGACAGCTATGATATGGCACCACATGGCGTAATTCTGTGACAGCTATGATATGGCACCACATGGCGTAATTCTGTGACAGCTATGATATGGCACCACATGGCGTAATTGAAACATTAAGCCGTGGTGTAATTCTGTTGCTGCAGTAAGGCCATGGTTTGGTGTTTTATTTGGAGATTGGGTTGTGTAATATTGTATTGACGAATGCTGACTCTGAAACAGTGATTCGGTCTTTCTCTTCTCTCCCTCTACCTCTCTCTCTCCCTCCACCCTGCAGCTATCCTGGGCTGGGTTCTCGGGGTGTGTGACGTCACAGCAGGCAGCGGTAGGGGCAGTCCTGTCACTGTGGATCAGTGTGTCAGGGGCCTCAGCAAGCAGGACATGCTACACCACGTCACACCACGACAACAAAGCCTCACTAACTCATGGTTTCCCAATCTTGCTTATCCTGGGAACCCAAGTGGGTGCATAAAGGGCTAGACTCAAAGGTCCATGCAGCACTACCTGATTCAACTCATCAACTAAGGCTTTAAGAGTAATCACATGTGTTAGTTATAGCCAGAACAAGGAAACCCTACTCTAATTTTTTACTTGAGTTTATCGGAAACATTATGACTTAAGAATATGAAAAGCAATATATTTATTATAATTTGAGTGTATTTATAATTACATAAATATGTTTTAATTAAATTTGTAATCCGTCAAGTCTGAGAATGGAGCTGTGTGTTTTGCTGGGGCCGATGCTTGGAGAGGGAATGCTGCAGGACTGCTAGGGCTAATGTCTGGAGAAGGAATGCTGCAGGACTCCTGGGGCTAATGCTTGGAGAAGGAATGCTGCAGGAGTCCTGGGGCTAATGCTTGGAGAAGGAATGCTGCAGGACTGCTGAGGCTAATGCTTGGAGAATGAATGCTGCAGGACTCCTGGGGCTAATGCTTGGAGAAGGAATGCTGCAGGACTCCTGGGGCTAATGCTTGGAGAAGGAATGCTGCAGGACTCCCGGGGCTAATGCTTGGAGAAGGAATGCTGCAGGATTGCTAGGGCTAATGCTTGGAGAAGGAATGCTGCAGGACTGCTAGGGATAATGCTTGGAGAAGGAATGCTGCAGGACTGTTAGGGCTAATGCTTGGAGAAGGAATGCTGCAGGACTGCTAGGGCTAATGCTTGGAGAAGGAATGCTGCAGGACTGCTAGGGCTAATGCTCGGAGAAGGAATGCTGCAGGACTGCTAGGACTAATGCATGGAGAGGGAATACTGCAGGACTCCTGGGGCTAATCCTTGGAGAAGGAATGCTGTAGGACTCCCGGGGCTAATGCTTGGAGAAGGAATGCTGCAGGACTGCTGAGGCTAATGATTGGAGAAGGAATGCTGCAGGACTCCTGGGGCTAATGCTTGGAGAAGGAATGCTGCAGGATTGCTGAGGCTAATGCTTGGCGAAGGAATGCTGCAAGACTCCTGGGGCTAATGCTTGGAGAAGGAATGCTGCAGGACTCCTGGGGCTAATGCTTGGAGAAGGAATGCTGCAGGACTCCTGGGGCTAATGCTTGGAGAAGGAATGCTGCAGGAGTCCTGGGGCTAATGCTTGGAGAAGGAATGCTGCAGGAGTCCTGGGGCTAATGCTTGGAGAAGGAATGCTGCAGGAGTCCTGGGGCTAATGCTTGGAGAGGGAATGCTGCTGCTTTCTACTTCTGATCATCTGTTGGGAAATTGACCTCTTGTGAACTTGAGCGTCTCTTTGCCAATCGATTTAGCTCTGTAGGACCCTGCAGAAAACGAGAGCCCCCGCTCCAGCCAGTCTCCGTTCAGTAGAGCGAGTGAGAGAGTAAGACAGAGAGAGCGCAGACTCCTCCTCATTCTTCGGTGTCAAAGTTGACATCAGCCCCGGAGCCGAGTTGAACGCGAGCCTCTTGTCTGAACCGGAGAGCGAGCTCACATCATTCAGTGGCGCATGCTTTACGGAGTTATGTACCTCGCGCTGTCTTGCCCTCTGAACTGCCTGCCGTCATGGATTGCAAACCGCGCGCGAAACCACTACTACTTTGTATTTTTCTGTTCATCTTGTCGTTTATTTGCCCAGCACTTCTGATCATCCACCCGTCCAATGAAGGTAAGAGTGAGAGAGAGAGAGAGAGAGGGTCTGACATAAAAAGAGAAAGAGTAAAGATCCATGTTAGAGAGGGGAGATAGGTTATGCGTTCGCTCCCAGAGAGAGAGAGAGCGTGGTAGGCTGCAGCGGCTCGTGTTGCAGTCTGGACCCCAGACATTTAAGGTTGTTCTAACAGCACTGATGCTGTGGATGGACGGGACAGCCAGGACATGTTATGATAGACCATTCGATAATGTCCAAAAATTGTCATGGCGGAATTTTAGCACATTTTTAAATGATCGTGTAATTATTTTAACCCAGTCTGTGTTTTGATCCAAGATGGATGTAATGCAATAGAAGGATTGATGCACGGACTCCGTGTAGCGTTTTAAACTCTCATTAAGAGCTTTGGCCCGCTGGTAAATCGATGGAAACTGGTGTTGGATGGGGGATCACGATAATCAGCTTTAGGCATTTAACAGTGGGGTGTCCGTGCATATATTGGTTGGAATTAACGATTGGTATTCCATCATTATTCTCTAAATAGTGATAATAATACATTTTGAAACGTGGATGCGGAAGTGTTCATTAATATGTTTGGTATTATAACTCACAGATCCCCATGTAGGCTATTGTCCCAAGACAACAACACCGAGTAGAAGCAGGCAGTTCAAGCGCTGTAGTGCACACTAAAGAACCAGAGGCAGGCAGTGAACCTCCGCTCCTCTTAACCCAAGCGGATCACACATTAGCCTAAATAGATGTGTATTTAGAAAATGCAGCCTATTCACATGAATTAGTATTCATTCACACGGATAGTTTATTGGATTATATAAATATGCCCCACTTTGTGGAGACGTGCTCGAAGGAACACGCACACTCTCTGATTGATATCCCATAGCGCGCTGTACGCAAGGACTCTTCCACTCGACATTTCCATCGCTTAACTAATCCATTGGCTACTTTTCCTTGAATAGGCCGCTCTCGACGGGTTGTTTATTATCGCGCCGCCGACACATGCACTCTCGATGGGTTGTTTATTTTTTTCGCGCCGCACACACGCATGCACACACATGGTCCAGTTATGAAATGATTGGCCTATAGTTTCAAATGGCAAAGCTCCTCAGGTAATTGCACATTGAGAAATTCCTGTAGCCTACTTGTACGGTCAATAGTGAGACAAAGCCAAATACTAATCAAGAGTGAGCTCAGTAAAACGAAGCTATTTATTGTCATGCTATTATTGACTTGTTTTTACATGGTAATAGGCTTCGCATTAGTTATAGGCATTATAATTCAAATTTGAGAACATGTTATAGAATATATTTTCCCTGATGAATTGTAACATAATTGAACTGTAAACATATAGGCCTATAAACAATTTAAGTGAATAAATAGCCTAAGACCTTGAAGGCACACAACTGAAAACATGCGATCGACTAGACAGCATTTCCCCATAGGCCTATTCTTTGTTGCAACAGGGTGGACATATCTTCTACAGCACAAAGCCTATACCATAGGCGACTACAGTATCACTTTTGTGTTTTTCTTGTAGGAAAGGACAACGCTTGAATATAAAAAAAGGCCTGAGAATATGGTATCAAAATGAACAACGAATAACGCTCAAAGGTCAGACAGATTAGGCCTATGGGCCAGCGCGAGAGGTCAAAGTTAAGGCCACATAACACAACTTTGTCTTTGGGCAATACAAATGCCTAGATTTCAATCCACATCATAGCTCTTTAAGCTGATTAATGTATTGTAACGGGAAGGATTTAGTATTGCTACAAACCAGTCATTTCTCCATGCATGTAAGCTGCTGGGTAGAGGCGCGTATAGTATCGCCTTGTCTCATCTTTAGACCTATATTGTAGTCGAACTCATAGGCTATATAAACGGTTAATAAACCAAGCTTGGAGATTATGAAGTTACTTTATTTTTTCGATTTGATGTATGCCTAATTAAGTTTATGGGTCTCTGGGCAGCATGTATGTATTTTTGTTTTTTAGAAACGTCTGGCATTTTGAGGGGATTATTTCAGCTTTGATATTTTCGATTCTACAGCACATGCTTTTTTGCTGCTTTTACTGTTTGACACTTTTATTCACCTCACTACTTCCAGTAGCCCACACAGCTCGATCTCGGCAGGCCAGACGTCGACATACACAGTATAGTCAAGTCAAATATAGGCCTAGTCGTTCTATTTTTGTCAGCCTAATTATTGTTTAGGGCTATGTAGGCTATGCACTTATTTATCGGTCATGAAGTTATTATTATCTCCTGTGGTGGTAGAATAATCTAATAACAATGGGCTATGTATCCGTTGTTAGTTGCCATTATTTTCTTAGCCTGTAGCTTATTGTTTATAAAAGTCTGCTTTCGTGCAATGTATGGCCACCCGAAACACCCGGTCTGTCTACCAGAGAGTGTCAGTATCGAGCCGTTCTCACCGTGAAGCCTCACACGCTCTAGCCTATCTGTAATAATAGAAGTATCAAAAATACTTCTATCAGAAACAGAAAATGCACACTCTGCGGAGCAAGAGGGAAGAGAGGAATCGTCTCCCTGTTTGATGCTGTTTTTGTGCTCGAGGCACCATGTCATCGGGGCCCGGTTAAGTCAGAACCCCCTCCCTTCCTTTACAGGCTACACTGCATAAGTCCCTTTCATAAAGAAAACTTTTAGCACAAAGCCACATTTTCTCCGTTCATTTTAAAATTCAAAGAACATGGACCATGGCTATCTGGTGTATTTCCTTTTATGAGCGCAGAACAAAAAATGGGGCCTTGGCTATATAAAAGTATCTTATTTGATATGCCTATATAGCTTTTCCCGCAAAATGTAGGTTAAGTGTATAGGCTATGCATCTACAATTGACCCTACGTCGTCCAGGTTAGGGTTTGGCCGGTATAGGCCGTCATTGTAAATAAGAATTTGTTCTTAACTGACTTGCCTAGTTAAATAAAATAACGTCATATTGGAAATATTCACTGCATTTTGTTGCCACATATCATATCTATCATTTCAGAGCATACAAAGTCGTAAATTGACATTAGTAATACAGTCCAACCACTGTTCAATCCGTAACGGCCTATTTTGGGGCTTAGCGGAACCACGACTCGCATGGCTCATTGGGTTGCATTATATAAAACCCATACCCTAAAATAATAGACTGTGATATAGGATAGCTTTAGGACAACCTGACCGTGCGTGTGCGTGTGTGTGTGTTTTGTGAATGTTCAGAATAATCTGTGAAGCAGGTGATATAGTCCTGTTGTAAAAGCGGGGGAAAATATGGACGTTTTAGAAATGTAAAACTTAACTATTACATGACGACTAGGATTATGTCATCTTTTATGCTTCCTCTCAAAATGTAGTGGTTCATTAGGTTAATTATATTAACGATAATTAGACAATAATATCAGGCTATTCATCATTATCATTAATTATAGGCCTAATGATCATGATGATGACAATACTCTTAATAATTAGCCAACATATATTGTTGTTTTTTTTGCAAACTTCTAGCTACTCTTGTGTTTATTTGATGAAGGAATAAATCTTTCAACAACTTCGGCAATGTACAGTTTCAACATCACGCACAGGCTTCGCCTTACGCATGATCAGCATTTTAATGTTAAAATAGATTTTAGGGATCTGATGTTTCCCCACCAGGCCTTCAACTTTATAAATGTTCATTTATTTATTTACTTATGCCTATATTGTTTTTATTGTTTTCGTTTTGAATTATCTTATGCCTATTGCAACACTAGACACGTTTAGAAATGTTGTTCTCAGTACTTCGATCTATATTTCCCCACATCATTATATCGCCCATTATTATTGTTTTATCTGAGGCTGTTTCATCAGGTCCTCGTGAGATCTTCAAAACCCATTGCACTTAAAACCAATTTGAACTGACGTAAGAAAAATGTATTGCTTTTACAGATAAATATATTGTTAAAGTTTTAGCAGGATATTGTACTATTTTAAAAGCCACATGAATGCTAGATTGGTAGTGTGCTAGGGCAGAGGCCTACTGCGAGGTCAGACAATTCGGTCATGGACCAAAACATGGTGACGCAATTTTTTCCACCTTCCACATAAGGTAATGGTAGTTTTTCTTAAAAAAAACAAAAATAAAATCAACCAAAATAAAGAACAACGAATTGTGAAATACCCCTTAACTTGGGCCTGCCTATATAGACCCATTATTCAAATTGAATTATTGGCAGCAGAGACAAAAATGCTGTGAAAATGGTGCAACCTATATACTGAATTGTATCACCATGTCCATATATTCATGTTTTCAATAGGCTATGACTTTGATCAAATGTGTATAGGACCACATGCTATTGGTTAAGGCTAGTAGCAGGACAATGGATAAACTCCCTACCGTAATACAGTATGCCCCTGTAATCCACAACACAGAGTTATAGCAGTGACTTATTTAATATCTCCTCTCCTATCTGGGCAGGCTACCTGCTATACACACTCATATTTACAGAAGCAAATAAATGTTTCTGCCATTTAGCAGTGCTTGTCTAAAGCCATGGTCATGGGGAACTTTGATGACCTACGACACTGTGTCTCGTATTGCAATTCGTCTACCCCAGGAGTAGAAAGTAATACGGCCACTTTTAGAATTGTTCATTTTTGGGGGATAATTTGGCCAGAATGTATGTGATATTGTAGGCAGGCGTATTGGCTTGATTTGAAGAGGGATTCTTGCACCAACGGATCAGTGTATTTTCTCAGTTTAAGTTATCTTTGAGCAGTGAGTGTGCAGCATAAAATGAGAGAAAGTCTTGGTAGGCCTAAGTGTAGCCTATGTTTGCGGGAGCGCGTGCGTGTGTGAATAGGCGGCAGTGGTGAGTCTTGCTGCGTGACGCGCGGTAGTTTCTCTCCCTGCCAGGGCGCCGGGAGGTGGTGGTATTTTTAGCCGGTGGCAGGGAGGCCTTGCCCGGAGAAGCCGGGGCAGTAGCCCCGCTGGGAGGAGCAGAGGTTTGTGAGCGATGGTACCTTTCAGGGGGTCTGGAAATGTGCTTACACATGCTCCCGCTTTAAAAAATAGTGCGCTCTCTCTCTCTCTCTCTCTCTCTCTCTCTCTCTCTCTCTCTCTCTCTCTCTCTCTCTCTCTCTCTCTCTCTCTCTCTCTCTGTGTGTGTGTGTGGTACACCTATCTGCTGGATGGGAGGCCTTTAGGTTAGTGGTGCGCGGATCAGCTGTTTGTTCACCCGCATCCGCCCGCAATTGCTAATAAACCATCCGCATCCGCCCGACTATATGTGATAAAGTGAAAATCTGAGGTCCGCAGCCAACCCTTACCCGAAAATATAGAAAATACGCTATATGCTATATAGGCTACAGTCAATGACGGCATAACAATTATTTTTTGACAGGGGTGCAGGATTTGCCTGATTTTGATGTGTTTCTGCTTATAATTTCCGACATTTTGGTAGGCTATTTGTTAGTCAACTTGTCTGTAATTAGATACATGTATCTTCTCTTTTGTCATATGTTGCCCTAGAAGACTAAATACACATTTGCTCAACAGAATAATGGAATAGGTCGATACAATGAATTCTAGTTTAATTCTAGTTGACATCGGTAAAGTTTTTTTCTGAGGGAAAAATACAATAACGCAAAAAAAGGAAAGATTTAATGTGCAAAATGTCCAAATGACATCAGTTTGACCGGTTGTAAGCGACCCAACGTGTTTCTGATAAGATTTCAGATCGGCTTCGATGCATATTTTAATTTGTTGAAATACTATCAGCTTTCATGATGCTTTTATGATTAAGACCGCACCTCTACAGATGGTATCTAACTGAGCATTTAATTATCTCAAGATGCAGAAAGAAATACTATTTCTCCACTCCTGTTCCCAAGTCCAATTGTTGCCTTATTTTGGTGTATAATTTTACTGCAACAAATGCTTAATACTACAGGAGTTATTATTAAGGCTATGTGAGAGGTTATAGACCTATCGTCAGTGTCCAGATTTCAGTTTCCATTTAACCCATCTAAACAGCAGGCTACAGTTCCTTTGACATACCATAGTCCTATTTGAAGTCCCTTCTTGTGACTGTCGATTTTGAATAGCGCCTCACAAGCATCACACATAACATAGCCGGCACTGATATTATCATATTTTACCACTTCACCAAATCTTTTGCAAACATTACTTTTCTGGCCCTCCCTTCTTTATTTTCAACTCTCCTTTTGCAGCTTTTGTCTTATTTAATGAAATGTACTTACATGTTTTTCTGCTAGCTCCCAAAAGCATTATTTGGCGATTGGCTGTGTAGGCTATTTGGCGAGCTACAGTTAAGCCCTAAAGTTTAGGCTTATGCGCTAATACCAGATAGCCTAAAATAAAAACCTAAATGAAGCCTAAATTGCACGATAATTATACATGCATTACTTTTTTAAAGGTATTGTTGCTCTTTACGCCCTTCAGCCACACAATATTTAATGACCCTAACCTGTCTGCCCCGATATTTAATGACCCTGCGGATATAACCGCCGGGGACTGTGGGTTATGAGTCAACTTGTAGGTATAGCAGTGTAAAGTGGTGGAAGTGATGTATAGGCGGTGTTTATAGGTTATCCAATATCTCACAATGTATGGGTTTATTAGAGACACAGACTGTGTGTACGTGCGTGTATGCAGCCACGTCACACGTGATTACAAGTCAGTATTCGGCTTCCATCCCATGCCTGAGGAAGTCGAGACAGGACAGCGCTCACTGTTGCCTCTGGGGCCAAATGTTGCATGTTCAAATCCAGCCATAGAAAGTTGTTTTAAGCCTATCCCAAACCTTAACCCTTATCTTAACCGTTCAGAGTTAATACCTAACCTTAAGATTTTGGAGTTAATCCCTAAATTTAACCTTAAACACTTCAACATTTGACGTTTGGAACAACGTCGAAATTTGAGGTTTGAACGTCTAATTCTGACGTGAGACTGTGAGCTAGTTGCATGCATGAGCTGTGAGAGGGGAACCAGCAGCAGCATCAGACACAGCGACACTCGCTGTGAATAATTCATGATGGGAGGAGAACATTTCACCCTGAACACACAGTCACAACCTGCAGATGTGCCTGGCTGCAGACAGACTACTGCAGACCCTTACACACATACATAACCGGCAGTCATAACAGGCGTGTTCCCTACATTCTGTGGCAGTCTGGGCAGACTGATTTCTATATCATATTGATGTGTTCCTGCAGACACTGCTCACTGTGCATCCTGTCTGCCTACAACCCTGTGTACACTTTGCTGCAGAGCTGAAATCTTCAATAAAAGCGAATTCTCTACATCAGATGGAACTATTAGGCCGGTGGTGTTACTCTGCCTCTGTCTTTCCTATATTGACTCACCTGACTGTTCCCATGTTGTTTGCTCCCAGACCAGAGACCAGCAGTAGTCTACTCAGAAGACTGCTATTAATACTGTTCTTTACTGTTAGTTACCATAAAAAGTCTGTGCTTTCTGAAACACACTACGGCCGACTGACTGGGTAGTCACACTGACGAGAGAGTGTCTGTGTGAGTGTTCTGTGTGAGTGTCTGGGCATGTATTTGTGTGTGTGTGTGTTTGTGTGCATGTGGATCTTTGTGTGAGTGTGTGGGACTTTGGTGGTGATTTCCGGCCCATGCAGCTGGAGAGGCAGCTTCAGATAGAGCCATCTAATTTTCTGCTCTCAAATTCCCTCGCTTGGCTCAATTTGAGATGGGGCCTGGCTCGTTGAGAAATGTAAATTGGAACCAATGGAGCTGGATGCTGCACTGCTATAATCTGACAGCAGCAGATAGCTTTATTAGCTTTAATAGGAGTGTGTGTGTGCGTGCGGACCCTGTTTGGCTAGCATTTAGGTGAGCCTCAATTTTGTTGGCTTCAGTCTGGAATGTGCTAATAATCTTTATTTTCCTCTCCCCTCCTATACTCTCTCTTCTCCACTCCGTACTGTCCTCGATCCTGTGCAAACTGGAAAGGGAGGTAGCAAATCAATATAGATTTAATACCTAACCTTAAGATACCTAACCAATTGGGAGCATGTTCAGAACTCCTTATAGAGCAGGGAGCATAATCTAGCTTCAGCTGATTTTCTTCTTGAGTGGATGGTCGGGGGCTGGAACATAATTCTAATTCATTTGTAGACCTCAAGATGCCCAAACAGATATAATGTTTGACTAAAACATAATCATTTCAAACCTTGCTTATATTTGTATACAATCAGATGTGTCTCTCTGTTATGCGCAGGAATACCTGGGAACAGATTTCCAAAATTAGTATAATTTTGAGCAGATTTCCTGGTGTTTTTATGTCCAACAATGTTTGTAAAACATTTTCTGGGGAGCCAAATAAAACCACCTGCGGGCAGCCAGTTGAGGAACCCTGCCATAGAGACTGACACAGATCTTCACTCTCCTCTCAAACACTTGTTAGTCAGGATATCTGATCCCAGCCTCCCTTGAAAACACAGATCTTGAAGGAAGATTGAATCAAGATTAAATGAGCTTTTTCCCTGCTTTGTTGTTGCACCAGCGGCACTGCAGCCCACCAGAGGCCCTGTGTCACAGCTCTTATCATACTGTTCTGTCTTAGTAATTATAAAACGAGTTGTTGGATTCTGGATGCTGATTGGAAGAGCAGCATTCCAAGCCGTGCTGTATTCGCCGACATAGGTCCACCTACACTATATATACAAAAGTTTTGGACACCCCTTCTATTTCTGCCACACCTGTTACTGACAGGTGTATAAAGTCGAGCATACAGCCATGCAATCTCCATAGACAAACATTGGCATTAGAATGTTCCTTACTGAAGAGCTCAGTGACTTTTAACATGGCACCTTCATAGGATGCCACTTTTCCAACAAGTCAGTTTGTCAAATTTCTGCCCTGCTAGAGCTGCCCTGGTCAACCGTAAGTGCTGTTATTGTGAAGTGGAAATGTTTAGGAGCAACAACGGCTGAAATGCGAAGTGGTAGGTCACACAAGCTCACAGAACGGGACTGACGAGTGCTGAAGCGCATAAAAATCATATGTCCTCGGTTGCAACAATCACTACTGAGTTCCAAACTGCCTCTGGAAGCAACGTTAGCATAAAAACTGTTTGTCGGGAGCTTCATGAAATGGGCTTCCATGGCCAGGCAGTCTCACACAAGCCTAAGATCACAATGCAAAATGCCAACTGTTGGCTAGAGTGGTGTAAAGCTCTCCACCATTAAACTCTGGAGCAGGTGAAATGTGTTCTCTTGAGTGATCAATTACACTACACAATCTGGCAGTCCGACGGACGAATCTGTGTTTGACGGATGCCAGGAGAACACTACCTGCCCCAATGCATAGTGCCAACTGTAAAGTTGAGCTCCTGAGTGGGTCCTGCATTTTAAAAAAGATACATAAAGATAACACACACAAAAATAAAGTTTGGTGGAGGAGGAATAATTCTCGGTCTGTTTTTCATGGTTCGGGGTAGGCCCCTTAGTTCCAGTGAAGTAAAATCTTAATGCTACAGCATACAATGACTTTCTAGACAATTCTGTGCTTCCATCTTTGTGGCAACAGTTTGGGGGAGGCCCTTTCCTGTTTCAGCATGACAATGCCCCCATGCACAAAGTTAGGTCCATACGGAAATGGTTTGTCGAGATCTTTGTGGAAGAGCTTGACTGGCCTGCACATAGTCCTGACCTCAACCCAATGGAACACTTTTGGGATGAAGTGGAACGCTGACAGCGAGCCAGGCATAATCGGCCAACATCAGTGCCCGAGCTCACTAATGCTCTTGTGGCTGAATGGAAGCAAGTCCCCACAACAATGTTCCAACATATAGTGGACTCTCCTTCCCAGAAGAGTGGAGGCTGTTACAGCAGCTAAGGGGGGACCAACTCCATATTAATGCCCATGATTTTTGAATGAGATGTTTGTCGAGCAGGTGTCCACACACTTTTGATCATGTAGTGTATGTCTGATAACACTCACACCATTCAGATCACACAATCTAACCATAGCTCTCGATGACCGTTAGACAAACGTTTCAATTAATTAACAACTAAATAATTAATTGAAAGCTAAAATTGGTGAAATAATATACTAATTTCCATATTTACAGTGTAGTAATGAATGTTGTACATATGTCCAGTCAGAGCCCATGATTTATCTGAAAACCTAAAGATGCCAATGTAAAGCTTAGAACATGAGAGTTACAGGTTGACAGGGATTGTAGATCCAAAGATTGGTAACAGCATATGTGGTTTCCTGACCCTACAGTACATGTGTATCAGTACTATATAACTCAGAGGAGGGACAGTTCACACAGCTGTAGCAGTGACTCAACAGCCTTCCAGGTCGCCACAGACCAGAACATCTCTTGCTTTGGAGGACAGTGCAGCAGGCTGTCTCTGTTTTGGTTAGCTTTAGGAAGTCCTCAGAGGGAAACAGGCCTGGTGTGTGTGTCTATGTGTTCTAAGGAGTCCTGCGAATTGAGCAGCTGGGTAAATACTATCCTGGTAATGGCTCTTGACTGGAGGTCCCAAGGCCAGGTTTAGAGAGAAAGGAGGATGAGGCTAATTAGTCATCAGAAGGATAGCGATTCAAAATGTCCACAATGGTGCCAGGACTACCTGCTTTCCCATAGTCACTTCCCAACACCCATCCCTGTTGTTATTCTCCTCCTCTCTACAGTGAACCTGTTGGACTCCAAAGCCAGCCAGGGGGAGCTGGGATGGATCTCCTACCCATCACACGGGGTGAGTAGTAGATACATGTCTCATGGTTTACACACGTCTTTACATTCTATCCTGTCTGTCAGCAGATTTGTAGGTTTTAATGGTGCTAAGGACATTTCGAACAAACAATACAAGCTCATCTTATTTTCTGTAATCCTATGAGCTAAATCAAGTGGGATTAACCTATCCATAGGCTAAGTATGTGATGGGCTCACCATATGCGTGGATGGGGAGACATATTGTGTTTATTTGTCTTGTTAAAGAGGAGGAGGATCAGATTGTAATATGGTTAAATATGTATATATAACATATATGTTATACAAAGATCAAACCTTACTAACCTAGTATTACAACACAGAGATCAAACCTTACTAACCTAGTATTACAACACAGAGATCAAACCTTACTAACCTAGTATTACAACACAGAGATCAAACCTTACTAACCTAGTATTACAACACAGAGATCAAACCTTACTAACCTAGTATTACAACACAGAGATCAAACCTTACTAACCTAGTATTACAACACAGAGATCAAACCTTACTAACCTAGTATTACAACACAGAGATCAAACCTTACTAACCTAGTATTACAACACAGAGCTCAAACCTTACTAACCTAGTATTACAACACAGAGATCAAACCTTACTAACCTAGTATTACAACACAGAGCTCAAACATTACTAACCTAGTATTACAACACAGAGATCAAAACTTACTAACCTAGTATTACAACACAGAGATCAAACCTTACTAACCTAGTATTACAACACAGAGATCAAACCTTACTAACCTAGTATTACAACACAGAGATCAAACCTTACTAACCTAGTATTACAACACAAAGATCAAACCTTACTAACCTAGTATTACAACACAGAGATCAAACCTTACTAACCTAGTATTACAACACAGAGATCAAACCTTACTAACCTAGTATTACAACACAGTGATCAAACCTTAAAAACCTAGCATTACAACACAGAGATTAAACCTTACTAACCTAGTATTACAACACAGAGATCAAACCTTACTAACCTAGTATTACAACACAGAGATCAAACCTTACTAACCTAGTATTACAACACAGAGATCAAACCTTACTAACCTAGTATTACAACACAGAGATCAAACCTTACTAACCTAGTATTACAACACAGAGATCAAACCTAACCTAGTACTAACCTAGTATTACAACACAGAGATCAAACCTTACTAACCTAGTATTACAACACAGAGATCAAACATTACTAACCTAGTATTACAACACAGAGATCAAACCTTACTAACCTAGTATTACAACACAGTGATCAAACCTTACTAACCTAGTATTACAACACAGAGATCAAACATTACTAACCTAGTATTACAACACAGAGATCAAACATTAATAACTCAGTTGTACAACAACACAATCAAAACACAAAACTGCATGACTTCCTTCCCTTCCCTATTCTACCTACTTCCTCCTGTGTCTCTACCAATGCCACGGTCTAAGTCTGCGTATGTGTGTGTGTGTGGTTCTGTGTGTTGGCCTACTGTGTTTATTTGTCTACCCGTTACCGTACTGGCCTCGTGGGCTGCAGCAGCCAATTTCTCCTCTGAACTTTATTAAGTGTTGGCTGGCTGGAGCTAAAGGTAATCCTCTCATTTGTTCTATAGAGCTGCCAGCCCTGGTTTCCACCAGCTATATATTAACTACCGGCACTATAAAACCTAGAGGTTATTTTGTAAGGTTGAACCAAACACACTTACAGAACACTGACTTTTAATGTTTCCTGCTTATTTTGGACTGGGTTTGAGGCCAGGTTTGGGTAATTGACATAACCTTTGAGAGTGGGAATTCCTCTATGTAAAGTTGAAAGATTCAGAACAGATTGAAAATACAGTGAGTGGGTTGAACTAAGGTACACTACTGAATAACCCTGCAGAAACCACTGCCTGCTGTGGTCTTGAACGGTGAGAGAGAGGGGGATGAAGAGAAAGAGAGGGGGAAGGAGAGTGTGCTGGATGAAGAGGAAGGTGGAGAGAGAGAGTGCTGATGATCAAGTCCTCAAGGTGAATCATGGGTAATTACTCATGTCGTTGGCTGACGGCGGCTGATAAGCATTCTGTCCTGAGAGCCAGTCCCTCTGAAATGATTTCTCAAAATGTGGTGGCATGGGGCCACACACACACACACACACACACACACACACACACACACACACACACACACACACACACACACACACACACACACACACACACACACACACACACACACACACACACACACACACACAATACATATTGACGGTGACAGATGGGCTCCTGGTCTGTAAGCAAAGTGCTACCCGGTGTTACGGCACAAAATGCTCTGGTGTTACAGCACAAACAGCACCCCAACCCCACTGTGCACCCTAGCCTCATTCTAATTCAGCCATAGCCCTGGGGTGTGTGTCACGATCACTCTGGTGTCGATTAGGAGTTCTTGATCACTCATTGTTGATTAAGATGTGGACGACCTCATCATCATGGTGCCCTCAGCAGGCCTATGTTTCACATCTTTGGAAGGAGAAATCCCTAACAGTTTACCCCCACCAATTGACAGATATAGTCCACATTGTCTGAGGAACCATAGAAGGAACTCATCTCCCACTGAATATCATGTCTGGACTAATGAGAAACTATATATGGTGCTGGGAGCCTGAGGTCTAGGCCTGCAAAGACATGTACACACTATGCTCTCTTGGCATCGCCTCATCCAATCCCAGAGAGACACACTACATTACTGCTCTCCAGTCCAGAGCCTAATGGCACAGCTCTTTTGGCCAGAGTCCACTACTCCTCAGTCTCCATGTATTGTAATACCCAAACTCATTTAGTCACCATAGCACCATATTCCCCCAAATACAAACTGACTGACTGACTGACTGACTGAGTGAGAGGCCCCAGCTGCACTGGGAGAGAAGAGAAAAGCCTGTCCATAAACGAGAGATTAGCACATGGTGAGGCCTGGAGAGGGCCTGCTATAGAGGGGGACTGTAGGGGGGTGTAAAGGGGGGTGGGGGGGTGGGTGGTGGTAGGTAGTGTTATGGTTTTTCTCTGGTCCAAACTGTGATGAAAGTCTTCTGAGTTCTGTCATGATGACCCAAATCAGCAAACTAAAGCTGCTCTGCACTTGGTTCTCTGGTTACTACCACACTGTGGGAATGGAGAGAATTAAGAGTGAAAAAGAAATAAAGAAATGACTTGTCTCAATCAAGCAGCTGAACCGGACTCCTTATTGGACATTAGTCAGATCAATGAAGCATCAGGTTTCACCACTGTCCTTCTCTGTTGGGTCACAGCCATCCATATCAGGAGTCCGGCTCCATTACATTTCTAAACCCTGAATACATTGATTCAAACTGTAAATAATATCCATTGTTTCAATTTTATGTTCAGAAAATACCTTAGATGGTTGAAAACAAGGAAACAACTAAATGAAATGTGTCATTGGACTGAAGCTGTGTCCCTCAGGCCTTTGAAGTGGCCTGGGAAGCCCCCTTCTTGGTCAGAGTGTCTGATCATTAGGTGGACCCCCGTGACCTGCAGACAAGGGTCAGAGTTCAGGGGTAGGGTCTGAATGTTGTTTTATATCAATTAGTGTGAGAGAGTTGTCCTGACATATAGGACAGTGGTGTTGCTAGTTTTAGACCCCTACTACTGCCTAACTAACACTGGCCTTATAGAGTACATTCTGTCTGTCACTCTGTCACTTTCTCTCTCTGTGTGTGTTTCTCTCTGGAGCACACATACTCTTTCTCTCTGACCTTTTGTCTCTCTTTCCCTCCTCCCACTCTCTCCCTTTAATAATGGAAACCTAGTAACTGTAATTCTGACCTCACAGGCATTTCAATTAAGAGGACGAGTATGGAAACTGAGAAACTTGTGTGTGAGAGTGGATACACTTGTACGTGTGTGTGTGTGTGTTGTGAGTGTGTCTCTGTGAAGGCTAAATCACAGGGGTCATGTATATGATACTACCACAGGGCTGTAGAAATGTCAGTCTTTTCTAACTAATGTAATTCCACTGTAACGTGATCAGGAGAAGGATTATAAGGTTATTACATATCTCCCTCTCTGAAACACCAGCTCTCCTCTCTCACTACCCTGCTGCCAGAGACTCAGCTAGCTGGCAGCTTGTGTGTGTGTGTGAGCATGCTTGTTGGCCTGCCTTCATAGCCAGTGCACACTGGGGAGTCGTGTTAGGGCTTTGCCAACTGCTGGTTCAACCGTTTCATTTCTCTTTCTCCTCTTTCCCCCTTTCTCTACCCCCCTCCCTCTATCCCCTCTCCCCCTCCTTGTTGGTGTCAGTGCTGTAAAGAGATAGTTATACAAGCCCAATGTCATCATCACAACTAAAGAGAGGATGTACAGAGGCTGTACAGTTGAGAGATGACGTCTCTCATGTCAAAGACATGCAGAAAGAGAGGGAGAAAGTAAAGAGGAGAAAGGAATAGTGGAAAGGAGTGAGGGAAGGGTGAAGTTTGTCATAATGATGTCATGTATGGCAGGGGATGGTCTGCACATCGTAGAATAACTTTCATTTGTTTTGGCAGCAGTGGTTTAAAGCACAGTAACTCTCTGGAATGGGATGGTACAAACGCACACACACACACACACACACACACACACACACACACACACACACACACACACACACACACACACACACACACACACACACACACACACACACACACACACACACACACACACACACACACACACACACACTGCATATCTCAGTTACTCTGAGCTCACACCTGGGTTTCATTTCTAACCTCTGCTTTCACTGCCCCTCTCTAACCGCACTGGCAAGCCTGTGTGTGGGGGGGATCCTCTTCCAGTGTTTGTGGATCACAGAGAACTTATACAAAGACAGCATTAGTGGAAAGAGCCAGCACTAACAATTACATTTGATATATTTCAATGTGCATCATATCGCTCTACATGAAGACACATGAACTTGAACAGTCATCTCCTTTCAAAGTGAGAGAGAGAGAGAGAGAGGTTTGTTCGTACCCTTGCTAAAAGTCTGTGGAAGGACGACAAAGAATCCCCTCTAATGCTGGAAAGAGACTTCCATATGTAGAAGATGTGTTGAGAAGAATACCTGGCTTCAACAGCTGCAATCAGAGAGAGAGAGGGAGTGCGGAGAAAGGATGATGTTGACAGAGCAAGAGAAATGGGGGACGGTTAAAATAAGAGAAATTATGAATGCTGTTGGTTGCCAAGTAAATCACTATTATTGTAATAGAAAACACACTGTTCATCATTAAAATGAAGTTCCACTTACCCAGAGCAGACCTCTGTGTGTAGGAGAGACTCATTCATTCAGCTACTCATGACTGATGGAGAATAATGTCATTTAAAGCCAATGCAATTTAATAAGTGTCACTTTAGCCACAATAATAACCATCGTTCAAGTGTTTCCCTATTCATCACATCTTTGATTCAAAGTTTAACTGCTGGGAGACTAAACTACATGATGTATGATTATCTTGTTGTGTTTAGAATAAAGAATTGGAATGACATTCTATCTCTGTCCTCCTTTCTTTCCTCCCTCTCTCCATCTCTCTCTTCTCAGTGGGAGGAGATCAGCGGAGTTGACGAGCACTACACTCCCATCAGGACCTTCCAGGTGTGTAACGTGATGGAGTACAGTCAGAACAACTGGCTGAGGACCAACTGGATCCCCCGCCAGTCGGCCAAGAAGATCTACGTGGAGCTAAAGTTCACCCTGAGAGACTGTAACTCCATCCCCCTGGTCCTGGGGACCTGTAAGGAGACCTTCAACCTGCTGTACCTGGAGACGGATGAGGACCAGGGCAGCCGCTTCAGAGAACACCAGTTCTCCAAGATCGACACCATCGCTGCAGATGAGAGCTTCACTCAAATGGACCTGGGGGACCGCATTCTGAAGCTCAACACGGAGGTCCGGGAGGTGGGGCCTGTTACCAAGAAGGGCTTCTACCTGGCGTTCCAGGACGTGGGGGCGTGTGTGGCCCTGGTGTCAGTCAGGGTGTACTTTAAGATGTGCCCGTTCATCGTTAGGAACCTGGCCTCATTCCCTGACACGGTGCCCATGGACACTCATTCATTGGTGGAGGTGAAGGGCTCGTGTGTCAATCACTCAAAGGAGCAGGAGCCACCACGTATGTACTGTAGCACAGAGGGAGAGTGGCTAGTGCCCATAGGGAAGTGTCTGTGTAACGTCGGCTATGAGGAGAGAGGGAGTTCCTGCCAAGGTAAGACAGTCATACTACTCCCTGTACTTATTTTTATTTCTCTATTTATTTATTTATTTTGCCCTCTGGTTTCTTACCCCCCCCCCCCTTTTTGATTTCTTATTTGATCTCCCTTTCACCTCCCTACCTCTCCATCGCTGAAATATACATTCCTAGTCGATACTCAACATTGGCTCTGAGTGTACACAGTACCTTGTAACGTTTTGAAAGCACGGCTTCATATCTGTCAGCCATCTCTGGCCTTTGCTCTAACCACTAGAAACCCAGTATGTGTGTGTATGAGGGTTGGGTGAGAAGTTCTGTGTGTATGGTAGAGGGCCCAGCTTACAGTAGTTATATCTGTGAGCTCCTCCTCTCTCACCTCATCGGGATGGAGGAAGGACCAGTTCTCTGTGTGTATGTCTGCTGTTGGAGGCCATGGAGAGAGGGGGATATCAGAGGAAAGGGTGTGTGCTGCTGAGGGCTGGGACATGATAGGGATCTGGGCTGGTGTTTTGGGTGTTTTGACATGGGCAGGGGGCTGGGAAATAGGCCTGGACAAGATTATGTTATATGATATTGTGTGTGCAAAGATATGGTGATATGATGAGATGGTGTGTGTAAGGGGAACTTTTTGTTCCAATGGGAGCACTGTGCCCAGAGAAATTACTACAGCTCAGAAAGTCAAGAGACCATCTACTCCTCTTCTCTCTTTTCAGATGGGAATGTTTTCTGTGTGGATCGCTGTGTGAAGATATTGATCCACTCTCTGTGCATTCACTATTCTATGGATGAGTGAGTGGAAGGATGAATGAGTCATGTTGAATTAAAAATCAAAGGTAATCTCCCAGGTCAAGTTCTGGTGTCAAGGGTAAGAAAGAGAGAATACCCTTTCCTTCCTGTCTCGTTCTCTGGAGAGAAACAAGTGAAAGAAAGAGACAAATGGTAGTGTGAGGCAACTTTTCCTCCTCACTCGGTCTCTGGGTCTCTTGGTGTCTCTGTCGCGCTTTCTCTCTGTCTCTGTCTCTCTCTCTCTGTCTCTCTCTGTCTGTGTCTCTCTGTGTCTCTCTCTCCTGTCAGTGTGAGTAGTGTGAATGTTTGGGTGTATTTGACAATCTCTTATTAGTTTCACTGACGGCTAATGGAGTCTAATAAGGGCTTATGTTACGCCGGTTATGACAGCTGCACTGTGACTCACACACACACACACACACACACACACACACACACACACACACACACACACACACACACACACACACACACACACACACACACACACACACACAGCCCCCCGTGTACAGCGACAGCGAGGGGCCCAGTGCGCAGCTCGGCCCCCAGTGTTAACAGACAGATGAGTGTTGAGGGGCGTGCGGTGGGTAGCTGAGTGGCTACGCTAACACCGGGATATGTTTAGGTTTCTAGAACTACTTCTCCTATCTGTGTGTGTTTTTGTAACTCTGAGTCAGATTTAGAGAAAGGCTTTACTTCACTGAATATTTCATGGAGTGTGTTTTCTTTGAGAAGTGACGCAGCATTTTCTATTTGTCTCTGCACAGTGTGTGTGTTTGTACTGCGTGCCTGTGTATGTTTTTATTTATATTTTATACTTTTTTTGTTGGTCGGTCTATGTTTGTATAGGCCTCAAAGAGTACTTTATTTGTTTATTAGGATCCCCATTAGCTTTTGCAGAAGCAGCAGCTACTCTTCCTGGGGTCCACAATTAAACACAGAACATGACAAGTAACAAAACACTGATACATTGATAGACAAGGACTGTCACAGAAATGTAAAATACATGATATACAAACAATGTAACAATTTTTTTTTACAAAACATACAATACAAAAATAATGTGTGTGTCTGTGTCATAGTCCCTGCCGTTCCATGAGTTGTTTTTAAAGGTGATTTAGCTGTTTGCTTGGGTAATTGGAGATGAGATCCATGAGATCATTGCTCTGTATAAAACTGTGCATTTCCGTGAATTAGTTTCTGACTTGGGTACTGTGAAGAGACCCCTGGTGGCATGTCTTGTGGGCTATGTATAGGTGTTTGAAGAGACCCCTGGTGGCATGTCTTATGGGGTATGTATAGGTGTCTGAAGAGACCCCTGGTGGCATGTCTTGTGGGGTATGTATGGGTGTCTGAAGAGACCCCTGGTGGCATGTCTTGTGGGATATGTATAGGTGTCTGAAGAGACCCCTGGTGACATGTCTTGTGGGGTATGTATGGGTGTCTGAAGAGACCCCTGGTGGCATGTCTTGTGGGATATGTATAGGTGTCTGAAGAGACCCCTGGTGGCATGTCTTGTGGGGTATGTATAGGTGTCTGAAGAGACCCCTGGTGGCATGTCTTGTGGGGTATATATGGGTGTCTGAGTTTAGTGTTCTTTGATTATGCAGACAATGTAATTTTTGTCACAATAATATGTATCATACAAACTAGGAGAAGCAGTTAATCTCTTGTCAATCCTCAACCAGGAAAGACGGGCATGCATGTTGTTGATGTTAGTTCGGCATGTGCAGTTAAAGGCATGCTGCTCTGTTTTGAGACAGCTGCAGCTTTGCACGGTCTTTCTTTGCTGCCCTTGTGTCACGCCCTGACCATAGTAAGCTGTTTATTCTCTGTGTTGGCTGGGGCGTGATAGTGACTAGGGTGGGTCATCTAGGTTTTTGTATGTCTATGTTGGCCTGATATGGTTCCCAATCAGAGGCAGCTGTTTATCGTTGTCTCTGATTGGGGATCATATTTAGGTAGACATTTTTGTGTCATCGTTTTAGAACAGACATACCCCTCCCCATCTTCACAACAACTTTGTCAACATGACTTGCCCATGACACTTGACCATCCAATGTCATACCTAGGTTTAGATGTATTTAAGACCAGTTTATTATGAATCATCCATTCTGATACTGACTGTAACTCATTATTTCTAATTTCAGTGAACTCACTGGCTTTGGGTGCTGACATGTGGTCCGCATGCATAGTCATTCTAGCTTCATGTAAGACCAGTGACATATTATTTGTACAAAATAGAGAAGAGTAACACTCAAGGTCTGAGTGACACAGCAATGTACATATCTGATGTTAGGAAAGCTTCCATTGAAGAACACTCTGCGTTCTATTGGATGAATAACTGTCCAACCATGTGTTAGCAGGCGAAGTAAAGCCATAGCAAGTGAGTTTCTTCAATAACAATTTATGATCAATAACATCAAAAGCGGCACTAAAATCTAACAATACAGCTACAAATATCATATGATGCATTTATTTTAACCAATCATCAGTCATCTGAGTCAGTGTTGTACAAGTTGAGTTCCCTTCTCTATATGCATGCTGAAAGTAATTAGTTAACTTGTTCTCTGAAAAATAGCATTGTATTTGGTCAAGCACAATCCTATCTATCAGTTTACTAAAAACAGGTAGCAAACTGATTGGGCAGCTGTTAGAGCAAAGGGTGCTTTACTATTTTTAGGCAGTGGAATTACTTTAGCTTCCTTCGATGACTGTGGACACACACCCATTTAGGCTTTGGTTAAATATATAGCAAATAGGGGTAGCAATACAGTCTGCTACCGTTCTCAATAGTTTCCCATCAAGGTTGTCTATACCTGGTGGCTTATCATTATTGATGGATAACAATGGTTTTTCCACCACTCCCACACTAACTTGACCAAATTCAAAACAGCAATTATTCTCTTTCATTATTAGATCTGTTATACAAAAATATAATGGGTCATTGTTCAATGTTGACATTTCACTTCTGAGTTGTTCCACTTTACTAGTGAAATAGTCATTGAAAGGATTGGCCATATAGAAAGGTTTGATTATACATGACCCATCAACTTCAATGAATGATGGAGATGAATGGGGTTTTCTGCCCATGTTATCATTTAAATGACCCAAAGGCTTTTTCCATGATGTTTTGTGTCATTTGTCTTTGTTTGGTAATATCATTTATTCTTATTTTTGTTAAGTTTAGTCGCGACATTTCTCAATTTAAAGTATGTCAACCAATCAGCCGAGAGCCCTGGCTTGTTAAGCACCTCCACTGCATCATTTCTTTGAACCATAACATTTTTCAATTAATTATCAAACCATGGGGCTCTAATGGTTCTCACAGTTGCATGCTTGTCAATCATTTGTATGAATAATTGTACAAATACTTCCGGTACAGCATATGGATTCATGCCCTCATGCACATCAGACCAACATACATTTTTTGACATCTTCAACAAAAAAATCCTGAGAAAACATTTTGTATGATCTCTTATAAATGACTTTCAACCTTTGGCACTTTGGCTTTCCTTGTTATTGCCACAATGTTATGGTGACTCACTATAAGCTCTGCAGCATTTGTGAATATATGATCAATACAAAATGTGTGTGTAATATGGGGCTGAAGCTACTGGCCCTGAGGCTTGGTTCTCTCATTCCTCCCAGGCTTTTGGGAAGGAGGGTGGACAATGAGCTTGTCATAGTGGATGTAAGCAATGTTCCCGTACTCTCTAGTAGCTTTCATAGCTGGGTTAAGTTATTTCCGCCTCTGGCGCACAGACTCAGAGAAGTACTCATTGTGGAATATATTGTTTCCTCTCAAGTTCTTGCCTCTCTCCAGAACAGCCATTCTGTCCTTAAACCTCAGGAACTTGACCACTATAGGCCTGGGTCTGTCTCCTGGGCTGGTTACAGGTTTTTTCAGACTTGTGGGCGCGCTGTTATTCCTCCTGAACTGTCCCTCTAGTCTGTTTTGCCAGTCATTGTTAATAATGATTCACAGACAGTGCTGTCATCATCTCGAGAGGACTTACAGTTTGTAGTCATATTCAGGACATCCACATCTCCTTGGGAGAACTGCAGACCATTATTTTATTAGTTGAGTCCATCAGTATTTGGACAAAGCTCCGGAAGCTATTTTCCTGTTGTAACAACTGCTTGTAGAACCCTTTTTGTTTATTTAAAAGATCCTTCACCTGTAATAGAGGAACACTGTCCTCTCCATGACTCCCACCTTTGGTTTTGGATGCCATGGTAGCAACGTAGGCTAACGCTGGTAGTCCACGCAGTTCCAGACATGGCAACATTTAGCAGGGATTTAGACAGAAACAAGCATGTGACAATCCACTGTCCCAGTCCACAAGTGCTAACCACTTTGCTTTTCAAACTTTTAGTCCCTAAACAGATATAGCTGTCCCAGCAACTGATGCTAACCGTATCGTGGGATCCAAATGAAAACGGTAGCTAGTAACCACACCTTTTCAATAGAACACTTTCAAAACAACAAACCGAGCTATACCTCATTCCGTGTTCAACACATAACGATGTTCTGTACCGAATGGTCTGTACCAGAGTATGTGGGGTGTTGTATTTACCTGCCATACTTATCCGGTGCTATAGCTCTGTGTGTTTGTTCAGAGATTTGTGTAAAGCTGAGGAATTGTTTTCATAGTGAGGTTTCAAAATAAATAAGAGTTTAGTTCCGACTACAAGGGCTTTAGCATGCTGCTGCCTGGTGTGTATTTGTGTGTGTGTGTGTGTGTGTGTGTGTGTTTGTGTCTGTGTGTGTGCACAACAAGATATCAGTCTGACTTCATGTCCCGACGTCCTTGGACAAACGTCTATTTTTGTCGAGTAAACTGACTTAATCTGCCGACATTCGGTGACAAACGTGTTACATTTAGGCACAAAGAAACAACTCTCAGGTTAAGTTTAGGCATGAATTCTGACTGGTTAATTGAAGGATTAAGGTTCGGGATAGGGTTCAAACTTTAGGCATGAATTCTGACTGGTTAATTGAAGGATTAAGGTTCGGGATAGGGTTCAAACTTTAGGCATGAATTCTGACTGGTTAATTGAAGGATTAAGGTTCGGGATAGGGTTCAAACTTTAGGCATGAATTCTGACTGGTTAATTGAAGGATTAAGGTTCGGGATAGGGTTCAAACTTTAGGCATGAATTCTGACTGGTTAATTTAAGGATTAAGGTTCGGGATAGGGTTCAAACTTTAGGCATGAATTCTGACTGGTTAATTGAAGGATTAAGGTTCGGGATAGGGTTCAAACTTTAGGCATTAATTCCAACTGAACTTGCTAAATTGTTGTGGACGGATGCCGGTGTGGAATAAGCCGTGAAATCCAGCTCTATAGACTGTGGGTTCAATCCCAGTGGGTTCAATCCCAGTGGGTTCAATCCCAGTGGGATCAATCCCAGTGGGTTCAATCCCAGTGGGTTCAATCCCAGTGGGATCAATCCCAGTGGGTTCAATCCCAGTGCGGGGCAGATTTGACGACGTTTCTGTCCTGGGGATCTGCATGAAGATTGAATTTCACCTTGGATCTGGAGTGATCCCTCTGGTGTGCATGAATGCATTTCTGCTAGCAGTAGAAGCACAGTTCAATAGACGTAGAAGGACTTTAAGTTCTTTGCCAGTAATATAACATTGTCGGATCAGTGAAGGTCATAACATTGACTGATCAGTGAAGGTCATAACATTGTCTGATCACTTCATACAGGAGGAACTAGATCTAGATCATCTAATAGACTGTATCTACCTCAGCCAGAGAGATGATGAGACACCTCACATTTTCATATGGGAGTTCTGTGTAGCTTTGTGGACAGAAAATGACACTATAGGAGTCCACTGGTAGAGTGACACTGTCCTCTGGTGTTACATTGGACTGAAGCAGGTAATGTAGTTGATATCTACCATCAGTGTGAAATTCCTCCAACCTTAATTTGAGCTTAAAACAGCAAACACAGGGCGCTCAGCAGCCAGACGGATGTGTGTCACAGTGTGTGTGTGTGTGTGTGTGTGTGTGTGTGTGTGTGTGTGTGTGTGTGTCAGCAGCTGTTCACCAGTTCCTCTGAGACAGACAAGGGTTTACATTCCTGTTGGATTTACCAAGACACACAATCCCACACACACTAGCCCTTATTACTTATCTCACACACACACACACACACACACACACACACACACACACACACACACACACACACACACACACACACACACACACACACACACACACACACACACACTGCTTGCCAACCTTGATTACTTAGCAGATCTTATTAAAGCCAGAGTGCGGTGGGGTATTTTAACAAGCCGCCAGTTAAGCTGAGGAGTAACTTTAATTCTGCCTGGCACGAACACACACACACACACACACACACACACACACACACACACACACACACACACACACACACACACACACACACACACACACACACACACACACACACACACACACACACACTGTTGGCAGTTCTGAGCGATATCTGGGTGCTGATCTATCGGCTCATGTGATGTTAACTCTTGTTTCTGCAGCTGTGAATGCCCTGTCTTGGTTTATGTGAGATAGAGCACTCTACTTTCTCTTAAAGTACACATTGATTCCCCCTCCAGGCAGACATTGGCCTTGGAAGTGGTTTAGGCTAGTGTAGACAGACAGATTGGTCCCTTCAACTAAACATTGATGTTCATTAGCCTGATCATCTGTAACACAACGACGGGCCAGTACTGGGTCTCTTTGTCAATATGGGCTCTGGTCATTATGGAGTTGTAACTGTGTCACTTTTTGATGTGTAGATAGTTGCGCATGTTTTGGGTCTTTTTTTTAGGCTGTGGTTGTTTTGAGAGCAGTAGTATAGCTAATGATGCAGTGTTGTGTAATATTTAGTTCAGACTTGGAAGGGGTGGGAGGGGGTCTCAGCTTGTTGACGGATTTAGCTGTGGAGGCAAACGGCACGACTGCTCATTACTGCTCATACACTGTGTGTGTGTGTGTGTGTGTGTGTGTGTATGTGTGTGTTAGTGCTGAGCGATTATTTTTGAGGTCGGTTCTGTTTCGATTTTTTGGGGGGACATTAAATGCACTATGCATTATGTGGGTTGAATGCTATAATACAGAATAAAACAATTGTGACTAGGGCTGTGGCGGTCATGACATTTTGTCAGCTGGTGATTGTCAAGGAAATAACTGCCGGCCTCACAGTAATTGACCGTTAATTAACATAAACACATTTAGCATCTCCTGGCTTCCACACACAGCCTACAAGCCACTGATGCAGACATTTGAACATCTACATTTTAAAAGTCTAATACATACATGTAATATAACCTACACCTTCACAATAAACCCATTATTTATTTTAGACTGATCTAAAGAAACATGATATGAAGAAAATGTAGTCTATTTCAGAAGAACAGAATAGCACACTCTGAGTTGTCCTTATGTTAGGTCCTGATCTGGCTATGATATATAGCTGTGGACTATGCTAGTTCATTTAGTAGACAAGATTTGCTTGGTATTCTGTTGCATTATTTTATAATATGAAGAATACAATTGAACATAGCTGATTAAAATAGAAAGGATATTTTCTCCAAACGATTTGAGGGAGCGTGCACATGCAGCTATTCTGTGTTGAGTAGTTAACAAGAATATGCTTAATTTATGTAACTTTAGTTGTGATACAAATGTTGGGCTATATGTTTTGATTTTTAAAACATTCTAAGGCTACATGAAGCGACTCAAATTATGGTTTTTAAAAAGTTGCATTAAAGGCATGAGCTCATTCTTTGTTTTTTATCGCAGGCTGTACCCACTTTATCAGTCTCTCTTTCACAATTTGACAAGTACTTGATAATGCCTCGAATTTCCTGGCTGCATCCCCTTTGTGTGGCCGTAATGCCCCCCCAAAAAAATCCATGCCTTTTGTGGCCAGTGGGCGTTGTTCCCTTGGGCTGAATATAGTAATTATAATTCCCTTCTCCCGGCTGCGTGCGAAGCACCACTCACTCACATGGCTCTCCGTCACATGATCGTGTCTTTTGCATAGACTACAAGTGAAGACAGACACATCGGGAACACACCTGGACACGTCCTTATCCAATTACAAGGCGCGTATTGAAGATATTGGAAAAACTGTCCACATTTACTTTTTGTCAGCCAAAAAGATGAGTAGACCTAACGAACAGAAACAACACTAGCCTACGTCAAGCTACTATTCCCCATAGTACAAAAGTTGACCTATTATATTCTGTGCAACAACAAAAAATATTCGAACATTGTCTGGGACAGTTGTGGGATGCGATAGATCCCAAATTAATACAACCACTAGCATTAAAAAACTGTTTTAAGCAAGGAGCCTGACGTAACAGAGCAGAGCGTTTAGCTTAAAATGTTGATAAACTATTAGGCTATTTCTTCACATTATAAGCGCAGCACTGTGCACATGTTAGTAGGATATAAATACGAATGTTCCATTTGCAGGAAAACACCATTCTCAAAAGTTACCACAAATGCGATTGTGCATGTAATCGTTTTATTACTAAGGTGTATTTTTATGGTGAAAATGATCTTCCCCAGACTTGAAACTCACTAGCTGCCTATAGAAAACTGATGGGACCCTCCTCTTTTTAATAGAGGCCATCACTCAGTTTTCTCACGCAATTGAGTAGCCTATAGAAATGTTGCGCAACATGAGCTCATGGGCTCTCATGAAGTGTTTGATTAGATTTTCAATTACATTTGCATTGATGCCACAGGGATTAGAGGGAAAATAGAGTGCTGTGAGTACCAGGCAGTTAGCAATTTTGTTAGGCTACTAATGACCAGCAGCAGCATCAGAGCTTTGAGAAGCCTAATTACCGTGACTAAATGGTCACGTGGAATTTGACTGCGTTCATGACTCGTGACCATCTGTGTAGCGGTAATACGGTCGCCGTAACAGCCCTAGTAGTGACTGCCCATTATTGCTTATCACTTATTAATCATCATTTATTCACATTAATTTAAAATATTTCAGTTGCGTATATTACATTTGTTTTTGTTTCATTCCAAGTCATCATCTCATCATTATAGTGCTGTTGCCTATGCTGTCTGACAAAATCACTATTTTAGTAGTTCTTCAAAATAATAAGGCATATTTTATGACTTCTGAATTCCAACTATCAATCTTTTAGATCATGTACTTTCAGGTAGAGATACCTTGCGAAGCAACTGCTTTCTATCCCTCTCAATCGCAAGTTCTCTCTCCGGCCATGTTCTTGAGGATCAAAACCATAATGTATCATGGGTCAATTGTGACTGACTGATCTACAAATCACGAGTGTTATTTATAATGCAAGGTGATTTGTAGATTAGTCAGTCGGCAGTCGCCTGCAGTCCTTTTGCTGCTCTTGAACACAGCCTCCACACAGACTGGACAAGTAGGCGCGCGCAATGGATTAGTAGTAAATTATCACACTTTCTGCACTGAACTATGTAGTATATTGGCTTGTTGGAAAATGCAGCTCCCTACTATATCTCACAGTTCAGGCTTTATCTGATTTATCTCTAGAGAAACTGCCCATTGAGCAGAAAGAAAAAAACCTGAAATGGAATTTAAAAAATTGAACTGACATTGGTCAAAGAGTTGTTTAAAAAACGGAAAATAAAAATGTTGGTTAATCGTTCAGCACTAGTGTGTGTGTCCGTGTGTGTGAGTGTGCATTGAGCAGTTTGGGTCTCTCAGAATGCCAGCTCAGTCGAGTTCATGCTTAACACAGCGGACACAAAGACAGTTAATACACACATGAGCATACAAAGAAGTCTCACACTGGCCTTACTCATACACGTGGCCTTTAGTTTGAAGGATACAGGCTCTGACATGTTTGTGTTGCATTGGAGGTACACCCACTAAAACACAAAGGGTTACTGATTGCCTCTGAGAAAACATAGGTAAACACACACACCCAGGTACAGAGCTACTGGGGCTTCTTCCATCCTCATGGAGGAGCGCTGAGGTGGACTGAAGCGGTTTCTGAATTGATCTAAAGTAGGGCTGCGACGATACCAGTATCGCAATATTTTGTCCATATGGCAAAAATGAAAACGCGAAGCAGATTCTTTGTTTCTTAAGAAACCCGCTGTATGTAAAATATTGTGTGCTTGAAAATAAATAAATGTGACTCTGGATGACAACATTTAAAAAAAAAAAAACTTTATTTAACTAGTTAAGTCAGTTAAGAACAAATTCTTATTTACAATGACGGCCTACCGGGGAACAGTGGGTTAACTGGGCAGAACGAAATATTTTTAACTTGTGAGCTCAGGGATTCAATCCAACAACCTTTTGGTTACTGTCCCATTGCTCTAACCACTAGGCTACCTGCCGTCCCTAAACATACTGATGTTTGTTTCCAACATTAGGGCTGTTTTTCTGAAGAAGTGAAAGTGAAATCCACCATGATACTAGTAACGAGTATCGCCATACTGGTATCGTCCCCGTCGTAGCCTAAAGTGGTCAGAAATAGACTGTAATGGACTCACAGTTAGTTCTCTGCTGTGATCTTTGGTGGTCTAGTAGTGGACTGAAGCAGTCTGGAGTGACCAAATAGTCTGTAGTGGTCAGAATGATGCAGGCCTGGCTCAATAGCTCATGGTCCTATGGAATCATAGCCTAACATGCGTGCCTGAATCGGTGTGTGTGTGTGTCTTTCTCTTTGTGTGAGAGAGAGAGAGACCAGAGGGGAAAACGATTAGCGAGAGGGTGGGGAGTGATAGAACAAGCATGCACACACACCGTCCTACTCTACTCCCTCGCTCACTGTGTTTGTTGGTCCTGGTTATATAAGTGGCAGAACCTCTAGAAGCACAGGCATGCTAACACCATTGATAATGTTTCTCTAGATTGAACTTCAGCCCAGTTTGTGTTTGCAGTAGAGTGTGTGTTGTGGTTCAGTTTGTGCTTGCACTAGAGTGTGTGTTGTGGTTCAGTTTGTGCTTGCACTAGAGTGAGTGTTGTGGTTCAGTTTGTGCTTGCAGCAGTGTATGTGTTGTGGTTCAGTTTGTGTTTGCAGTAGAGTGTGTGTTGTGGTTCAGTTTGTGTTTGCAGTAGAGTGAGTGTTGTGGTTCAGTTTGTGTTTGCAGTAGAGTGTGTGTTGTGGTTCAGTTTGTGCTTGCACTAGAGTGTGTGTTGTGGTTCAGTTTGTGCTTGCACTAGAGTGAGTGTTGTGGTTCAGTTTGTGCTTGCAACAGTGTATGTGTTGTGGTTCAGTTTGTGTTTGCAGTAGAGTGAGTGTTGTGGTTCAGTTTGTGTTTGCAGTAGAGTGTGTGTTGTGGTTCAGTTTGTGCTTGCAGTAGAGTGAGTGTTGTGGTTCAGTTTGTGCTTGCAGCAGTGTATGTGTTGTGGTTCGGTTTGTGCTTGCAGTAGAGTGTGTGTTGTGGTTCAGTTTGTGCTTGCAGTAGAGTGAGTGTTGTGGTTCAGTTTGTGCTTGCAGTAGAGTGAGTGTTGTGGTTCAGTTTGTGTTTGCAGTAGAGTGTGTGTTGTGGTTCAGTTTGTGCTTGCAGTAGAGTGTGTGTTGTGGTTCAGTTTGTGCTTGCAGTAGAGTGTGTGTTGTGGTTCTTGCTAGCGCCTCCAACCTCCTCTGTCACCCTGGTTTAGTGCTGGGTCCATCTCCCCCTAACCCTCTTTTCTTGTGTAAGTGTGTATGCGTCTAACCTCTGCTGCCTCTGGGCCTGACAGACTGGGTAAATGCCAGCCAACACAGAGCCCAGAGCTGGAGAGAGCATTTTGCCATTGGAGGCAGTTATAATTCTGAGGATCCTTCAGTTTAGTCTCACAGGGTCTCCTTAGCCAACGTAACTTTTCACTAAGGCTTTTCTAGTCAGGAGCATAGTGGGTGTTTGTCCTTGGGATTTGTTGGCCTATATAACCTGGACTGGTTATGGTTTGACACCTTAGCCAGGGCAAATATCCCTCTCACCTACAATAACACACAGACACAAGGCTTACCCCCTGGGACTTCCGCCATTCCCATGTTCACCAAATCCCTTTCATCCTGGAATTATATTGTTCCTAAAGCGAGGTCAGCTCAGCTCCCACATGGAAGCGATCAGAAAGCCTGTGACTCACCCTGTGCATGTGCTTGTGTGGTGTGTGCAGTGTGAGCGTGCATGTCAGTTACTGCATGCCAGTAACGAGGATACTGGTTCTCCTCCACGTATGTGCCTGACCCAGGGTTGTTTCTGTTGTAAAACCCCAGTTTGACTGTTTCTATGGACCTAGATTACTGCACCATGGGCCTAATCACATAGAGAATATACTTAGATTACTCCACCTTGGGCCTGATCACACATATAATATCCCTAGATTACTGGCATGGACCTGATCACACAGAGAATATACTTAGATTACTGCCATGGGCCTGATCACACAGAATATACCTAGATTACTGCCATGGGCCTGATCACACAGAATATACCTAGATTACTGCCATGGGCCTGATCACACAGAATATACCTAGATTACTGCCATGGGCCCGATCACACAAAATATACCTAGATTACTGCCATGGGCCTGATCCCACAGAATATACCTAGATTACTGGCATGGACCTGATCACACAGAATATACCTAGATTACTGCCATGGGCCTGATCACACAGAATATACCTAGATTACTGCCATGGGCCGGATCACACAGAATATACCTAGATTACTGGCATGGACCTGATCACACAGAATATACCTAGATTACTGCCATGGGCCTGACCACACAGAATATACCTAGATTACTGCCATGGGCCTGATCACACAGAATATACCTAGATTACTGCCATGGGCCTGACCACACAGAATATACCTAGATTACTGCCATGGGCCTGATCACACAGAATATAACTAGATTACTGGCATGGACTTGATCACACAGAATATACCTAGATTACTGCCATGGGCCTGATCACACCGAATATACCTAGATTACTGCCATGGGCCTGATCACACAGAATATACCTAGATTACTGCCATGGGCCTGATCACACAGAATAGGCCTTGATTACTGCCATGGGCCTGACCACACAGAATATACCTAGATTACTGCCATGGGCCTGATCACACAGAATATACCTAGATTACTGCCATGGGCCTGATCACACAGAATATACCTAGATTACTGGCATGGACCTGATCACACAGAATATACCTAGATTACTGCCATGGGCCTGATCACACAGAATATACCTAGATTACTGCCATGGGCCGGATCACACAGAATATACCTAGATTACTGGCATGGACCTGATCACACAGAATATACCTAGATTACTGCCATGGGCCTGACCACACAGAATATACCTAGATTACTGCCATGGGCCTGATCACACAGAATATACCTAGATTACTGCCATGGGCCTGACCACACAGAATATACCTAGATTACTGCCATGGGCCTGATCACACAGAATATACCTAGATTACTGGCATGGACTTGATCACACAGAATATACCTAGATTACTGCCATGGGCCTGATCACACCGAATATACCTAGATTACTGCCATGGGCCTGATCACACAGAATATACCTAGATTACTGCCATGGGCCTGATCACACAGAATAGGCCTTGATTACTGCCATGGGCCTGACCACACAGAATATACCTAGATTACTGCCATGGGCCTGATCACACAGAATATACCTAGATTACTGCCATGGGCCTGATCACACAGAATATACCTAGATTACTGCCATGGACCTGACCACACAGAATATACCTAGATTACTGCCATGGGCCTGATCACACAGAATATACCTAGATTACTGGCATGGACTTGATCACACAGAATATACCTAGATTACTGCCATGGGCCGGATCACACATAATATACCTAGATTACTGGCATGGACCTGATCACACAGAATATACCTAGATTACTGCCATGGCCTGATCACACAGAATATACCTAGATTACTGGCATGGACCTGATCACACAGAATATACCTAGATTATTGCCATGGGCCTGATCACCCAGAATATACCTAGATTACTGCCATGGGCCCGATCACACAGAATATACCTAGATTATTTACATGGGCCGGATCACACAGAATATACCTAGATTACTCCAGCATGAGCCTGGATCAGAGCAGCAGTATTTTACAGCTCAGGGTTCCACAAGTTCAAGTCTCCTGTCAAATACTCTCTCACAACCAGCTGGCAGGCAAGGCTTTTCACACACTCTGAGCCTGGTGCCATTATAGTACCTAGTGCCTTAAGAGCTTTAGGTATACTCTGAGCCCTGTACCGTTAGGATACCTTGAACCTACAATGTCTGATGCCCCAGGACAACTCTCCATGGCATAAGTAAAGGAGACTGATTGATAGTGATCTGTGTCGGATCGATAACTATCCTCCAGCCATCACGTATGTAGAACTCTGACTGTTGTGTTGAGACAGAGTTCAGATAAATCCCTCTCGGTGACTGTAGACTAAATCTGAATGTATTCTGCTGTGTGTGTGTGTGTGTGTGTGTGTGTGTGTGTGTGTGTGTGTGTGTGTGTGTGTGTGTGTGTGCGCGTGTGTGTGTGTATCTCTGTGTGCGCTTTTGAGGGGAATGCAGATGGAAAGAGGGCCAAAAACACAGAAAATAAACAACAGGCACAGAGGAATATAAAAACCCCTCCAGAGATATTTGACTTTTCAGAATGCTCTCAACCCCATTCTACTGAAGCAAACTAATTAAAGCATTTGCAGCCCACAGCAACAACACTGTCTCCAGTCTGCAGTGGCTGGGGGGCTCCAGAGGGAAAGAGAAGCTGTCTACAGTACATAACACAAAGTTCAGATCCAAAACGTAGAGATTTTATTAAAGACTCCATTCAACCAGTCTAACCCAGGAATACGCCACTGGGAAGAGAAAACAGAACAATCGTCTCCAAACCACATCAGCATGTGTGTGAGGGCCCCTGGCCCCCTGCCCCAGTGCTGTCTGTCTCCAGATCCTGCATGGGCCCCGTAAACCACAGGAGCGCCTATTCACTTCACCAAAGCCTGTTAGCTTTATAACTGATCTTTTATCAGGTGATCTTCCAAAGGAGGCTGACTAGGCTTGGTGCTGGGCTTGGTGCTGGGCTTAGGGGGGTGGCTTGGTGCTGGGCTTAGGGGTGGGCTTGGTGCTGGGCTTGGTGCTGGGCTTAGGGGTGGGCTTGGTGCTGGGCTTAGGGGTGGGCTTGGTGCTGGGCTTGGTGTGGGCTTGGTGCTGGGCTTGGTGCTGGGCTTGGTGCTGGGCTTAGGGGTGGGCTTGGTGCTGGGCTTAGGGGTGGGCTTGGTGCTGGGCTTGGTGCTGGGCTTGGTGCTGGGCTTGGTGCTGGGCTTAGGGGTGGGCTTGGTGCTGGGCTTGGTGCTGGTGCTTGGTGCTGGGCTTAGGGGTGGTCTTGGTGCTGGGCTTAGGGGCTGGTGCTTGGTGCTGGGCTTAGGGGTGGTCTTGGTGCTGGGCTTAGGGGTGGTCTTGGTGCTGGGCTTGGTGCTGGGCTTGGTGCTGGGCTTAGGGGTGGTCTTGGTGCTGGGCTTAGGGGTGGTCTTGGTGCTGGGCTTAGGGGTGGTCTTGGTGCTGGGCTTAGGGGTGGTCTTGGTGCTGGGCTTAGGGGTGGTCTTGGTGCTGGGCTTAGGGGTGGTCTTGGTGCTGGGCTTAGGGGTGGGCTTGGTGCTGGGCTTAGGGGTGGGCTTGGTGCTGGGCTTAGGGGTGGGCTTGGTGCTGGGCTTGGGGTGGGCTTGGTGGGTGGGCTTGGGCTGGGCTTGGTGCTGGGCTTAGGGGTGGTCTTGGTGCTGGGCTTAGGGGTGGTGCTTGGTGCTGGGCTTGGTGCTGGGCTTAGGGGTGGGCTTGGTGCTGGGCTTAGGGGTGGGCTTGGTGCTGGGCTTAGGGGTGGTGGTGCTGGGCTTAGGGGTGGGCTTGGTGCTGGGCTTGGTGCTGGGCTTAGGGGTGGTCTTGGTGCTGGGCTTGGGGTGCTGGGCTTTAGGTGGGCTGGTGCTTTAGGTGCTGGGCTTGGGGTGGGCTTGGTGCTGGGCTTGGTGCTGGGCTTAGGGGTGGGCTTGGTGCTGGGCTTAGGGGGTGGGCTTGGTGCTGGGCTTGGTGCTGGGCTTAGGGGTGGGCTTGGTGCTGGGCTTGGTGCTGGGCTTAGGGGTGGGCTTGGTGCTGGGCTTGGTGCTGGGCTTGGTGCTGGGCTTGGTGCTGGGCTTAGGGGTGGGCTTGGTGCTGGGCTTAGGGGTGGGCTTGGTGCTGGGCTTAGGGGTGGGCTTGGTGCTGGGCTTAGGGGTGGGCTTGGTGCTGGGCTTAGGGGTGGGCTTGGTGCTGGGCTTAGGGGTGGGCTTGGTGCTGGGCTTGGTGGGTGGGCTTAGGGGTGGGCTTGGTGCTGGGCTTAGGGGTGGGCTTGGTGCTGGGCTTGGGGTGGGCTTGGTGCTGGGCTTGGTGCTGGGCTTAGGGGTGGGCTTGGTGCTGGGCTTAGGGGTGGGCTTGGTGCTAGGCTTGGTGCTGGGCTTAGGGGTGGTCTTGGTGCTGGGCTTAGGGGTGGTCTTGGTGCTGGGCTTTAGGGGTGGGCTTGGTGCTGGGCTTAGGGCTGGGCTTGGTGCTGGGCTTGGGCTAGGGGTGGTCTTGGTGCTGGGCTTAGGGGTGGGCTTGGTGCTGGGCTTAGGGGTGGGCTTGGTGCTGGGCTTAGGTGCTGGGCTTAGGGGTGGGCTTGGTGCTGGGCTTAGGGCTTGGTGGGCTTGGTGCTGGGCTTAGGGGTGGGCTTGGTGCTGGGCTTAGGGGGGTGGGCTTGGTGCTGGGCTTAGGTGCTGGGCTTAGGGGTGGTCTTGGTGCTGGGCTTAGGGGTGGGCTTGGTGCTGGGCTTAGGTGCTGGGCTTGCTGGGCTTGGTGCTGGGCTGGGCTTGGTGCTGGGCTTAGGGGTGGGCTTGGTGCTGGGCTTAGGGGTGGGCTTGGTGCTGGGCTTAGGGGTGGGCTTGGTGCTGGGCTTGGTGCTGGGCTTAGGGGTGGGCTTGGTGCTGGGCTTAGGGGTGGGCTTGGTGCTGGGCTTAGGGGTGGGCTTGGTGCTGGGCTTAGGGGTGGGCTTGGTGCTGGGCTTAGGGGTGGGCTTGGTGCTGGGCTTGGTGCTGGGCTTAGGGGTGGGCTTGGTGCTGGGCTTGGGGGTGGGCTTGGGCTTGGTGCTGGGCTTGGTGCTGGGCTTAGGGGTGGGCTTGGTGCTGGGCTTAGGGGTGGGCTTGGTGCTGGGCTTAGGGGTGGGCTTGGTGCTGGGCTTAGGGGTGGGCTTGGTGCTGGGCTTAGGGGTGGGCTTGGTGCTGGGCTTGGTGCTGGGCTTGGTGCTGGGCTTGGTGCTGGGCTTAGGGGTGGGGTGCTGGGCTTAGGGTGGGCTTGGTGCTGGGCTGCTGGGCTTGGGGCTGGGCTTGGTGGGCTTGGTGGGGCTTGGTGCTGGGCTTAGGGGTGGTCTTGGTGCTGGGCTTAGGGGGTGGTCTTGGTGCTGGGCTTAGGGGTGGGCTTGGTGCTGGGCTTGGTGCTGGGCTTGGTGCTGGGCTTGGTGCTGGGCTTGGGGTGGGCTTGGTGCTGGGCTTAGGGGTGGGCTTGGTGCTGGGCTTAGGGGTGGGCTTGGTGCTGGGGGGTGGGCTTGGTGCTGGGCTTAGGGGTGGGCTTGGTGCTGGGCTTAGGGGTGGGCTTGGTGCTGGGCTTAGGGGTGGGCTTGGTGCTGGGCTTAGGGGTGGGCTTGGTGCTGGGCTTAGGGGTGGGCTTGGTGCTGGGCTTGGTGCTAGGCTGGGCTTAGGGGTGGGCTTGGTGCTGGGCTTAGGGGTGGGCTTGGTGCTGGGCTTGGTGCTAGGCTTAGGGGTGGGCTTGGTGCTGGGCTTAGGGGTGGGCTTGGTGCTGGGCTTAGGGGTGGGCTTGGTGCTGGGCTTGGTGCTGGGCTTAGGGGTGGGCTTGGTGCTGGGCTTAGGGGTGGGCTGGGCTGGGCTTGGTGCTAGGCTTAGGGGTGGGCTTGGTGCTGGGCTTAGGGGTGGGCTTGGTGCTGGGCTTGGTGCTAGGCTTAGGGGTGGGCTTGGTGCTGGGCTTAGGGGTGGGCTTGGTGCTGGGCTTAGGGGTGGGCTTGGTGCTGGGCTTGGTGCTGGGCTTAGGGGTGGGCTTGGTGCTGGGCTTAGGGGTGGGCTTGGTGCTGGGCTTGGTGCTAGGCTTAGGGGTGGGCTTGGTGCTGGGCTTAGGGGTGGGCTTGGTGCTGGGCTTAGGGGTGGGCTTGGTGCTGGGCTTGGTGCTGGGCTTAGGGGTGGGCTTGGTGCTGGGCTTAGGGGTGGGCTTGGTGCTGGGTTTAGGGGTGGGCTTGGTGCTGGGCTTAGGGTGGGCTTGGTGCTGGGCTTGGTGCTGGGCTTAGTGGTGGGCTTGGTGCTGGGCTTAGGGGTGGGCTTGGTGCTGGGCTTAGGGGTGGGCTTGGTGCTGGGCTTAGGGGTGGGCTTGGTGCTGGGCTTGGTGCTGGGTTTAGGGTGGGATGGGATGGGTGCTGGGCTTAGGGGTGGGCTTGGTGCTGGGCTTAGGGGGAGCTTGGTGCTGTGCTTGGTGCTGGGCTTAGGGGTGGGCTTGGTGCTAGGCTTGGGGATGGGCTTGGTGCTGGGCTTGGGGCTGGGCTTGGGGCTGGGCTTGGTGCTGGGCTTAGGGGTGGGCTTGGTGCTGGGCTTAGGGGTGGGCTTGGTGCTGGGCTTAGGGGTGGGCTTAGGGGTGGGCTTAGGGCTGTGCTTCGTGCTGGGATTGGGGCTGGGCTTGGTGCTGGGATTGGGGCTTGGTGCTGGGCTTGTTGCTGGGCTTGGGGCTGGGCTTGGGGCTGGACTTGGTTCTGGGATTGGGGCTGGGATTGGGGCTTGGCTTGGGGCTGGGCTTGGTTCTAGACAGTGGGCCAAGCTCTACCTCTCTACAGCAGGCTCTGCTGCTCTGGTGCTGCTGACTTCAAAGCTGCTAACCACAGGCAAGGAATGCAGCCCCAACACAGGAGAGGGTTGATGGAGGGGGGAGAAGGAGAAGGAGAAGGAGAAGGCTGGATGGGGGGTGTAGAGGGTAGAAGGAGATAGATGGAGGGGTTTGAGATAGAAATGTAGGGGTGTTTGTTTGGGGGGACCCCCAGTCCTGGGTGGGGCGCAGGGTAGAGGGGGGGTGACAGAGATGGATGAGAGTGTAGTAGCTGTGACAGCAGGACACAACCTCACACTCACCCAGAACAGGGGGAGGCCGGCTCTATCTGATAAACACAGGGGAGGTACGTGGGAGACAGGGGGAGGTAAGGGGGAGACAAGGGAGGCCTCTGTAGCTCTGATTGTCTGCTGTGTGATTTCTGACAGGACTGTTATTAATTAGTAGTCCATTGAGGCTGCAGGGCTTGTGAATCCTCCTCTGCCTGTATTGCCCCTGTGAGGCCTGTATTTCTGGAACGTGGATGTCTGGTTTATAGAGAAATGTTGAGGTAAGCAACCAGCAGGAAATGTTGCTTAGCGATGTCCGTTTTAGGTTGGCGCTTCAACAACCATTAATCAGAATATGCAGCAGGGTTACAGATGGAGAGCTGAGAGCAGAAGTAACATTCTACAGTACTGTATCCCTCAGCTGGCAATGTCAAACCCCACTTCCAACTCACTGCAGTTTGAGATATGTGCGTGTGTGTCCTTGTCCTTGCTGTGAGAACTGTGCTGGTTGTATTGTTTGTCTCCTAAATCTTTAAATGAGGTCTGTAGGTAACGCTCCACTGGGATCTGTGTGTGAAAGGAACGCAGGCAGTGAGGTGGAGCCATGGGAGAGAGGGAGAAAGAGAAAGACATGATGACCTCCATGGTGAGAGGACACGTCTCTCCGTGTGACAGTGTGGTGGTGTCACACACCCCACTCTGTCCAATCAGCAGGCAGGGGAAAATGTCACCGTCACGCTGAATTGAGGAGGAAGGGACAGATCACAGAATAAACGAG